>NW_026612105.1:7500-45000 GCF_029931775.1 Euleptes europaea
AATGAAAGGGTAAGGAAGTGCCTGCCATTTCCCCCTCATCCCCCGGAAGTGCTCGTCTGGAGGCCTGGCCGACCTCCACAAAAGCCAATCGGTCGACCCGGCTACCGGCGGAGTCCCATTGGGAGGTCAGGTCTACCCATTGGCTTTTTTTGGCGGATGACCAATCGGTGCACCTGGCCTCTGAAGGGGGAACTTTCCTCCCCCCCCCCCGGCGCGTCCTCGGAGTCCAGGTCTACCGCCAAGAAAGCCAGTGGGTAGACACGGCCTCACAATGGGACTCATCTGGCCGTGGCCAAGGCACAGCAAGAGCGTAGGAGACGGCTGTTGGGTGGGGCAGGCTTCCTTTGGGTCGACCTGGCCTCCGGCTATCTAGACGACCCCCCCCTCTCCTTTTTAGCGAGCGCTGCTTCATACGGTCCTCCAGGATTCTGTCGGATTACTTGTTCGCACCAAGCTTTGGTCCCTCCTTTTCCCGGGCCCGTTTCCTTGATCTTTTAATTGCTCGTACGGTTAATTCCTCGTCGGTGATCTGACAGTCCCACGACGTTTTGTGGCGTTCTTTCCGAAACGTGACTGTCCCATCCGATTCCGCATCCAGGCCTCCTCCTCCCGAGATGCTTGGGGGGGGGGGGAGGGACAAAAAAATACCCATTTCATTTCTCCGATGCGACGATTTACAAAATTAGATCTTAAGATCCGGCTTAAAAAGAGGGTCTCTATTTCCGGTCAACCGAAACCTCCGTCCTCTATCGTCCGGTAAAACTCAGCTCCCTTGAAAGGGGAATTGTTCGTCCCTGCCGTGAGCCGTGTCAGTTCACGCGTCCCTTGTGCCGTCGGATCTTCCGGAGGAGGAGGATAAACTTGAGCTGGAAAATTTCCAGCTGCCACGAAGCACGCATTGACACATTTCGCTCTCTGAAACAAGCGCCGATGAACATTTCCCCACGACGTTCTTTTTTCTCTTAGTAACCACGCCTCTCGGTTTTGGCGCCGCTATTTCTTGCCTGGCCCAAAACCGTATTCCCAAACGTTTGACCGTCCCTTTCAAATCTCCCTCCTGAACCTCCTTTGTGCTTCCCAGCCCGTCCTGTGAACCGCTAGTATCGATTCCTTTGTGCTCATCGCTTACATCAATAGGCTCTGACTTTTCCAGATTCATGCTCGCCAATTCCTCCCTATTCATTCTTCTTTCATGCCTCTTCAAATGACCTTTGACCTCCTTCGACTCCTCAGGATCTCTACCCACGACATAAGGGTCACCTGCGTGGGCTACGGTTTTTAGGGTGTCATTTCCTACCCGAACCCCTTCGATGACCTGATCTTCTTGAATTCGTCGAAGCGGCGGCTCGAGAGAAATTACATAAAGGAGCGGCCTTAACGGGCATGCCTGTCTTCACCCACTGCCGTGGGCACTCGCATGGCTCCACAATAGGCCAACATTTTCATGGCAGGTCTAGAACGGCCTTTTCTGAACTCATACCCACTGGCACCTCTCCTTGACTGGAGATTCATGGATGACATTTTCTTTGTCTGGACTCAGGGCAAAGAAGCCCTTGAAGGATTTCGCCAGGCTTTCAACGACTTCCACCCCACCATCAATCTAACTGTGAATTATTCCGAACAAGAAATCAACTTCCGAGACACCACGGTACGGATCCACGGGGGGCACACGAGCACCACATTGTACCGGAAACCGACAGATCGGCAAACGTCATCTACACGCGTCCAGCCACCACCCCGACCCTCTCAGACAATTCATTGTCTATAGCCAAGCCCTACGCTATAGTCGCATCTGCTCCAATCCTTCGGCTCTTCCTATCATTGTGAAGCAGGTTTTCTGCTGTGGGGATGGTTCTGTGTCCAAGCCCACTTGGACTATCGCATGGTCAGACCATGGGTTAATCAGAAGACAGCCCTGTTGTGGGCTAAAAGATGTTCCAGTCCAAACCCTGTCCAACCGACTGGCCGCCAGCGGATGGTAGTAGGTCATGTTGCACCCCATTTGGATATCGAATTTCTATTGGAAGGTCATTGTATGATGGGTAGGCAGGTAGTCGATTCTGTTTTGCATCTGTAATGTGGCATCAGAAAATCCCAACTGATCTTTCAGGACGGCATTTAATTTTTTTTCCTCTTTCGTCAAGGGTTTAGGTGGTGCTCCTGCTTGTCAGCGAAAATTTACTCTGTCCGTCTCTTCCGACCTAATATTAAAATCTCCAGCCACTATCATTTCGCGGGAGGCTGAGGCATGGTCCCTCAAAACTTCCCACAGGTGTTGTCTCTGGGTTTTATTCACTGGTGCATATAGTGCACATAACCTGAACCTCTGCAGAGGGGATTTTCCCTCCGTACTGAAATTAAAGTCCATTAGTAAAAGAAAACCTGGGAGAGCCTCTATCATTCTTGTGATATGCAGATTTGCATTAGGCTTTATCAGAACAGCTACTCCTCCTGATCCCCCTTCCGCCAGCGACCAAACTGAAGGGCCCAAGGTCCAAGCTCTCTGAGCTTCACTTCTCTCCCTGAGGGACTGGATATTTGTTTCTTGCAATATAATAAAATCTGCTTTTAACTTACTACAATGATAAAATATATCCTCTCTCCTCGCTGCCTGCCGCAGCCCTCTACAATTCCATGTGATTATTGTAAATGCCATAAATAATGTTATTGGTAGAGAAGGAACTTTAAATGAAAAAGGTCTTATACGTGTCCCAAAGAAAAACATATCTTACGAAAATTAATTTGATGGTGTTTCGGGAACTTTCGTCCCGATTCCCATCCCTAATTCCCGAGTGCTCTTTATTCCCACCCCCTCCTGTGTCATAGGAGGTGTGGCCTTACTTGCAGGAGTACCGTGGTCTTCTAAAAGTTTATATGGCGGAGAGTACTTATGTTTTTCCTGGAAAAGTTCCTGGTTGGGAGGGAGCACAGATGACCCATCAGAGGTTACCCCTTCCTCCGCGATTGGGGTTCCTTCTGTCAATTCCATCTCTTCTGCTTCACTCTCTTTTTCATTTCCTTGTATTTTCGTATTTGTTTCCATCTGTTCGGGGACCTCTGCTTGTTCCACAGTCAGTTGTGGTTGGTTAGCCTCCAAAACCATCAGTGTGCCTTCTTCTTGTACGAATCCTGATTTATTCTGAGGTTCCGTCTGTAGCCGTTGTTGATCTTTCCTTTTATCTATTTCGCAGAGAATCACAGTGTCTTTATCCCTCAGAAAAAGTGGTCTCTTTCGTAATTGTTCTCTCCTGTTTCCAGAGGTATCAGATGAAATGGAGGTAGAGGTAGAAACATTATTGGGTGGGGCAGATGAGCTTGCTGGGAAAAAAAGGTGGTTCGGGTCATCCCCCATCTCTTCCTACATAGATTGAACTTCTTGAAGTTCCGCTCTAGTTGCACAGAGCAAGTGGTGGAGCTCCTCCTCTGGTAAGTCATCGATAGCGGGGTATATAACCTTTGGTGGTTCCTTCCCACTTCTCTCCCTTTCTTTCTTTTTCTTCTTCCGATCATCTATTTTCCACGTTTGTTCCCGATTCGGTTTGGTTTTCCATATGGAAGAGGGAGCTGAAGTGGAGGCGCCCTCAGGTTCCTCCTCTGAGTTCATCTCTGATCTTGTCGATCCGTCTGCAACCCCAGGTTCAGTTCCCGTTTCCTCCCCTTCCAGAAAGCTCAAAGGGCTGAATCTATTCCTGTTCCTTGCCGCCACTGACAAGGTACTGTATACCCCTTGTTGAACCAAGCCTCTAGTTACCCTTCGCTTTGAGTTTTCAACCTGTCGCCACTCCCCTTCCGCATCAGATAGAATAATCTCACCTCCACTGCCCCCTTCCTTGACTACGTCAGAAAAGGAATCCATAGTTCCTTCTTGATTTGGTTGATATAGGTGGGGGTGGGATTTAATAAGCTTCTGAAAAACATTGGGGTAAATCTGGTTATAGTGGGCCCGGGGGCATAGTAGGTAAGTATGGCCTTGTTTATCACATAGGTTACAAACTATGCCAACCTAGCAGTGGATGGAAGCATGACCCCGTTTCCCACACGCAGAGCACAAGTAAGTGGTACAGTGCTGGCGGATGTGATCAAACGCTCCACATTGGAAACAAGCCGTGGTTTGGCCATTATACCTAGTGATTCCCCCTATCATTTCCCAAGAAAAAATATTTGGGGAGATGTTGCAGGTTACTCCTTTGATCTCTTTGTAAGGCTATTACTGCTTTATATTCTCCCTTCCAAATGCCCCATTGATTGAGACTTTTTCTGGGCTGCATCAACACTTTACAGTGCCTCTGTAACCATTGATCAACATCCTCTTCTGGAATGTTAGTTGTCCTGAAAGACACAGTGAGAACCCTAGATTCACCTCTAAAGAGAGGTATCACATCATACTCTTGCAGGGGAATTGGGTGGTAGTGTGCCAAGTCCCAAAACCTCCCCCAAAACCTTTGGTAGGCCCTTTCTGAGGTCAAACAGACATCGGTTTCTCAAAAACCCGGTGGCATAATGACCGCTAGGATATCAGTTCTCAGGATTTTTAAAAAGCCTAAGAGGATGACCTCTACCATGTGGTCCTCTGTTAGTCTCTCCAAATCTAGGCCCTTGTATCTGAACCTAATCACAAAATGCTGACGTGGGTCAAAATCATCAGTATCGGCATCCATTCTCTCATTGAAGAACTTTTCTAAGAAATCATCTTCCATTCGCTCCCTTTCAGAGGCAAAAGTTCTACGGGGCAGCTCCCCAGGGGCCCTCTCCTTCCTTTGTTTCTCAAGTTCCCCAGAATTCCTGGTGGTCCCTTTCAGAGTTTGTGCGTATGATCTTGGTTGTGTCAGTATTGGAAGGGTAGGTGTTTGGGGGGTGGTTATCAAAAGGGATGTCAAAGGGGATGCAAGTGTGGTTGATTGACTGAATGAGGTTTCCGTTGTTGGTGTGACAGTAGTATCAGTTGTAACATTAGCCCAAGGTAGGATAACAGGAAGGGATGTAGTTAAAGGTGTAGGTAAGTTTGACATAGATCTCGGCGTAGGTGCAGTTGTTACAGTGGGTACAGACGCTCCAGAAAAAAAAGATGTAGTAGATGTAGTAGTCTGGCCAGAGTTAATAATCTGACCAGATGTAAGAAAGGAAGAGGAAGGCAAAATAGTAATCGGGTATGGATTTATATGTAAGTCTGCATAAGTTGTTGGTGCAGAAGGCCTCTCGTGAAGGAGAGAAGGGTGCTTCCTTTCCCCTTCCCCTTCTTTGTGTGGATTTAGCTTTTGACATTCCTCTAATTCCCCTGGAAGAGTATCCCTATCTGTAGTTGAGGATGAAGAGGATAAAATTTCTCCCTCTTTTCTTCTATCATCTTTGTGTATAGGGAGGGGTAGGGACTTCGTGAGTTCATCTGATGTGATTACACACAGACTTGTAGGTACATGTGGGGTTTTGGGGGGCTGGCCAAGGTGGATTAAATCCACTACCAATGTGTCTACTATGATCGGTGTAAGCTCCTCAACCAATAACTCTGACTTGTTGGTCCCTAAATCCACTTTTGTATGGGCGGGATCATTTACAGAACTATTAACAGAGACATCTACAATTGGTTGTGTTTCTTCGCACGAGATCCTAGGGCAGTGATGGCGAACCTTTTAGAGACCGAGTGCCCAAACTGCAACCAAAAACCCACTTATTTATCGCCGAGTGCCAATGCGGCAATTTAACCTGAATACCACCCCCAGAGGGGGCCCAGAGGGAGAGGCTAGGGTTGCCAAGTTCCTCTTCGCCATGAGTGGGAGGTTTTTGGGGTGGCGCCTGAGGAGGGCGGGGTTTGGGGAAGGACTTCAGTGCCATAGAGTCCAATTGCCAAAGTGGCAATTTTTTCCAGGGGAACTGATCTCTATTGGTTGGAGATCACTTGTAATAGCAGGAGATCTCCAGCTAGTACCTGGAGATTGGCAACCGGTTCCTTAGTGTTTTCTCTCTACATATCAAGACAAATGGAAAGGTGTTTGAAGGATGGCTTGTGGGCACTTCAAAGGTGGAATAGGACTGCACACCCCTCCACCCGCACAGACCCAGAGGGCGCTGGAGAAGCCGCTGGAGGGAAAGAAGGAAGGAAGGAAAGAAGGGAAGGGAGAAAGAAAGGGAAGGAAGGGAGGGAGAGAAAGAAAGAAAAAGAGAGAGAAAGGGAGAAGGAAATGGAGCAAGGGAGAGAAAGAAAAGTAGGGAAAGAAAAGGACAGAGGGAGACAAAAAGAAAGAGGCCATTTATGCATGGGAGGTTTTGCCTTGGATTTGCCACTCAGTGGGGTGTGGCAGCGGCGGCAGGCTTGTGAGAGGCGAGCAGGGTAGGGCAGAGGACGCCTCCTTCGCACCCACCGGCCAGCCACGCCCCTCCACCCGCACAGAGGGCGCCGGAGAAGCCGCTGGCCATGCCGAGTGTGGGCGCTCGGCTTCTGTTCCCCGCTCTCCCACCCACCTGGCCGGCCACGCACGCTCCAGTGGCAGCAATGGCGGCAGCTTCTGTGGGAGAGTCCGGGGGCCACCGCCAATGATGTCGGAGGTTCCCCACCCTGGGCTACAGCCTCCCCCATCCGGGGCAGGGCAGAGCCGGAAAGGCCAGCGGCTTGGAGGAGCCGCGCGTGCCGGCAGAGAGGGCTACGAGTGCCGGAAGTGGCACCCGTGCCATAGGTTCGCCAACACGGTCCTAGGGAGATTTGGAATAGTTACAGGTGTTACATGTGTTGCAGATGTTACAGGTGTTATGATCATTTTACTTACAGAGTCCTCCCGTCCTGATTGGGAATAACTCAAGTCGATTACGGAAAAGTTCTCTTGGGCAGGTACAGCGGAAAACATATCAGTCTCTGTTCTCTCCAAACCTTCCAAAGTCTTTTTCCTTTTTTGGCCTTGTCTCTGGGGCAATGGCTGTTGTTTTCCCAGATATCGAATAACTTGAGAATAACCCGTCATCTCTAGTTGAAAACAGTTTGGTAATGAGGAACGCCGCCCTCTATTCACCTCACCTTGGGAGAAAAACTTTCCTGGAGGGGAAGAACAAGACACTCCTGCCAGCATAATGTTGCTTTGCAATACAGATGGTATCTGAACACTCTTCCTTTTAAGATCCAATACAGCCTCCTCCCCTCCGCATTTCTCTATCCCCCCCATTTCAGAGCTATCATCTAGTTCACTCCCAGACCCCGCTTCAGAGCTAGGAAGGGACTCCACCCCAGACACATTCCCACTCTCCTGTTATCTAAAACTTTGCTCCTCCCCATTCCCCTGTCCACCCTGCTTTTCCTTTCCCGAGAAGAGTTTTTTCCCAGGATGAAAATAAGACCTCTGTTCCTCACCGGTTTGCGGGAGACTCTGAGGATCAGAGTCCCCCTGATGACTATATCGGGCCTCTCGTGCTTCAAGCACAGATGTTGTTACTCCGGTCCCCATCTGCTGGATTTTAACAGAGGTTGGCACCCGAACAGTAGGAGCCATCTTGGATCCATGACGATGAGGCTGCTTTGCCGTCGTTTTGGCATTTCTCCCTCTGGCTGAGAATTATGCTTCAGACTTGGCTTGTTGAATCCGAACTTTAATAACATGAATGGCCTGCGTGCACCAGGCCACCCATTCAGCTTGGGTAAGTTCAGAGTCACTTTCTGTAGGTCGGTCCAGTATTCCAGGGTGTGCATCCACCCGTCTCGTTTCCCAATACCACAAAATGTCCCGCAGGAGGGATATGCAACCTCGTTCCGATAGCCACTGTGGGTATTCCTCTAAAGAAGTACGGCTCCTATGACCAATGATCATCCTGTCCACTATATTAACAGACAGGGATCTAGCATAGATCACCTTTTTCATTGCACGGGAATCATTATGCAATTGGCCAGTAATATAGTCTAAAAGTAAGCTTTTTTGTTTGTCCAGCAGGGTGAGCATAGCATCCTTATTTTTGTTTTTCAAGCCAATCGTTGGCACCATTGGTAGGTCCATATGACTTAAGATAAAGCCCCAGAATTTTACAATGTCAAGTTTATGGAGGTCTTCTGAAACTAACAGCTCTAGCCCTTCAGACATAGGGCTGTGTTTGACCTTTTCCCATTCTTCCATCAATACTGTCTCCCTTGCTCCCAAGGTGGGTTTCAATGCTGCTGTGTTAACCTCACCCAAAGAAGAAGCAGACAGAGCTGATGAGGGAGTGGAGCTCCCAACCTCCCCTCGGTAGCTGCATCCACTGTCATCAGTTGTGGGGTGTCCACTGAAAAGGATGGTGAGCTCCTCCTGAGACAATGAATTGAAAGGTTGAAAGTCCTGTTCCTCTAGTTGTGGTTGAGTAAAGGTTTTTTGGGGCGTTTGGTCACCTGAGTGAAATCCCCCTCATGTGTGTGTTTTTCTTTCATTTTCTTCTTTTTAGCCGGCTGGGTCTCTGGAGGAGAGCCACCCATAACCATTTCCATATCTGCAGGTCGAATATATTGTAAGTTAAAGGGGGGTCTCTGAGATGGTTGAGGACTGAATGGACGACCAGGTCGATCTGAAGGGTCTGGCACAAGCAAGCCTGATGTCTTCCCTGACTGTTCCCCCAAACAATAACTTATGCTACGCGGCCTCTTTTTTATTGAGATATTGGAAGGTCCAATACCCTGCTCTCTCCCTGCATTCTCACCTTGCAAAAGATGTAATTTTTGGGCATACGCATCAATCATACGTTCTTCTCTGTAATAAACTTTCAACAGGATATCTCTTTGTTTTGAAAGCTTAGTAAAGTTGAAAGGGTTGGTACATAAGATTATTTCAGCATCTAGCTCTTGTATTCTAGTGTGAACATCCATGGCCTGCCGGTTAGCCTTATCAATTTCTTCTGGGCCCGCTCATCTACACTAGAAATTACTTGGATCACCGGGGTCATCGGAACATTTGGGGCTGCCTGTGGTAAGGGCGTTTCCTGCCCCTGGGATGAGGGTATTTGTATTTGTGGAGAAGGTTCTGAGGTGTCTATAGAAGGTGGGGAAGCTACAGCGGGGTTTTGGGGTCTGTCGGCCATTTTAAGAGAAGCTTCCCTTTTTCCAGCGTCTCTGGGGGATGTTGATAAACCCATTTCTCTATCTAAAAAGCCTTCGTACGTCTCAAATTCTGCCTTTTTTCTCCTCTCATCAAAAACCCTCTTCCCAATATCTTCAATATCCTGGGTGTTCAGCTTGCACGACAAAGGGAGGGTTTTTTCCAGTAAATTGCAAGAGCCCTTGCTGGTGACAAAATGGCTTCCTCCTGTATTCGCTTGTTCTGTGAGTACTTTTCCTGGGGAAGAGTTAGTTTCTTCATACGCAATCTCTAATTGGGCTTTCTTCCCAGTCATAACTTGTGACAATCCCAGAGGCACACCCTCTGGGTGCTGCAGAGGGGCTTTACACGGGCTAATTTGCTGTTATATTTCTGGGTCATTTACTTCTTGGGCCTGAGAAGGGGAGGCAGCCAAAGGAGAAGCCTCTTGCATAGGGACAACTTTTCCTAACTGTACTTTTGATGATATTAACTGGCACGAGTTGCACTCTGCTAGTACCGGTGAACTTGCTGAGGTCTCTTGCCGTGCTGCTGAGAGTTCCAGGGCTTGCAGCTGGAGGGTTTCCTCGGTTGAAGCGATTTGCTGAGAAGTTGGAAAACCTCCATAGTAGACAAAGGATAGTGGCACAGCCTAAAGTGATCATTGTCTTCTATGATAGAAACTTTGATTGCTGTTTCTGGGTCCCCAGGTGGGGAAGCTTCTAAAGAACAAATTTCAATCAAACTTCCCAAAGAAAATTAAGAATTTTAAGCCTAAAAAGGCAAAAAGCTAAACCAGGAAGTGGGAGCTCCCAACACACGACTGGCCTCGCCCACTGATAGGGTTAGGGTTAGGGGGTTAGGGGGTTAGGGGGTTGGGGACAGGATCAGGGTCAGGGTTGGGGTTAGGGTTGGGGTAGGGGTAGGGGTAGGGGTGTTTGGAAGAAGTATCAGACACCCCATAGGCGAGTGAATACTGCAGAGTCAGCACGTATACAAAAGTGCTATTTTATTTCACAGCCTCAAAGTGCCTCACAAAGCATCCACTTCTCTCAACCCACAACCAAATACAAATATATGTTACACTTATATACATTACTGGAATAGTCTCCCAGGCAATCAACTGTTGGCTGCCTTGTCTCCAGGACCATCTAGCTCAGTCCAGTGCAAGCCAGTTTTTCTGCTCAGTCATTGAGCTGTCATGTGACATCACCAATCACCTGGCTGTCACTTAGATCTTTTCTATCTGCTTGCCATGTGCAGTCTTACATGTCAACATGGTAGGGGTAGGGGTAGGGGTAGGGGTAGGGTTGTAAGCACTTGTTTCCACTGAAAGTCCCATAGCCACATCAAGAGACAGATAGTCCAAAAGAGTTGGTTTATTGGTAACAGGTATGCAGAGCTTAAAAATCAAAAGGCAGGAATGAAGGGGGAAGGGTGTACATTTGGTTATAAGGAGAATATGACAATATTCTCATATGATATGACAATACAGTCATATCAAGATAATACAGTTCACACTACCAAGCTCCCACAGAGCTCCCAGGCCCTGGGAAGCTATGCCAGCTGGAGGCTGTTCTGGTAAACAACCTTGAAGCTGGAAGCAAACGGAGAATCCAAAAGTCAGCCTGACATTCTGCTCCCCTCAAGGCCCCCTCCCATCCCGAAAGGGGGCGGGTTTGGCGGGGTAGGCACTGTGAAATGCGCGCACCAGTCAGGGGGCGGAAACATTGCGGGAGCGCACCCATCATAGGCAGGAGGGAAGTGTTTCCAACAAACAAAATACTGGAGAGAACCACGACGCCAACGGGAGTCTAAAATTTTAGCAACTTCGAAATGTTCCTCTCCCCCTTACCATGACCGGCTGCTCAGGAGGCGGGTTGGGATGCCACTCTGGAGCGGCCACATGAGGCTTTAGGAGGCTGACATGAAATACAGGATGGACGCGCTTCAGAGTCTTTGGGAGGGATAGTTCCACGGTTACAAGCTTAATTATCCGAGCAACGGGATAAGGACCCATGTATTTGGCACTGAGCTTACCACACGGACGGGTGGACCGTAGATTCTTGGTGGACAAATACACCAAATCTCCAACGTTAAAGTTCTGACCGGGGGAGCAGTGTTTATCCGCTTGAGCATTGTATTTACGTTTTGCCCTTTCCAAATTCTTTACCAGCCAGGGCCAGGTGGTGTGGATGGCTTGTACCCAAGATGCCACATCCTCACCCCCCTCCACCCCAGAAAAATCGATTTGCCCAATGGGACTAAAATCCTGACCATAGACGGCATAGAAAGGACTGAAACCAGTAGACTGATGTACAGCATTGTTGTAAGCATACTCAGCAAAAGGCAGCAATTCAACCCAATCATCCTGATGGTAATTGACATAACAACGCAGGTAACATTCCAGGACAGCATTAACACGTTCAGTCTGTCCATCTGTTTGGGGACGGAAAACGCTAGACAGACCTTGTTCCACTCCTACTAATTTAAGAAAAGCCTCCCAAAATTTGGCAACATAACTACCCCCGTGGTCGCTGATCACCTTGTGTGGAAAGGAATGTAGACCGAAAACATTTGACACAAAGGGGCAGGCCAACTTTGGGGCGGAGGGTATGCCTGCGCACAGAACGAGATGCACCTGTTTGGAGAATAAGTCAGTGATCACCCACAGGACTGTCTTACCCTCGCTGACAGGGAGATCTGTCATAAAATCCATAGCAATGACTTCCCAGGGTCTGGTGGGGACTTCTAGCGGTTGCAAAAGTCCAGAGGGCTTTCCCTGGGACTGTTTGACCATGGCACATATTGGGCAACTGCAGATGAAAGAGTCCACATCGGCACGCATGCCTGCCCACCAAAACTGCCTATGCAATAAGTGGAGGGTTTTCAGAAAACCGAAGTGTCCTGCAGTTTTGGCTCCATGGGCTAATTGCAGGACCTCCTTCCACAGCCTTTTAGGCACATACAGTTTAGAGTCTTTATACCAGCAATCACCTTGTTCTAGCAGGAAAGGGGGAAGTGCCTGAGCTGTGCGTTCAGCCAGGCATTGGGTACGAAGAGAGTCCAGGAAGGACTCGGGCAAGTCCACTCCGGCTGTGGAGGAGGGTGGAGCAGGGCTAGATGGCAGCGTTGGAGCTCTTGGCACAGGAGGCGCAATTGGGACTGGCGAGGGAGTCGGGCTGAGCGGTGGTACAGGCGACCCCCCCCTCAGAAGCGGTGACGTCCGCTGGTCGGAATGGGGACTGGAGCAGAGTTTGAGACTGGGTTTGCACCGCCAAGGTAGGCAAGGCACCCCTTTGTGCTGGGGTGAATAAGGAGATCGTAGGGCGGTCGACTTTCACCGGATACTGGGGCAGTCTGGAAAGAGCGTCTGCTAGTACGTTCAGCTTTCCAGGCACATGTTTGAGCACAAAACGAAATTGAGCAAAGAAGTCAGCCCAATGCTGCTGTTTCGCGGACAACTTGTGGGCCGCCGTAAGGGCTTCCAAATTTTTAGTGATCTGTCCAGACCTCAAAGGGAACCCTGGAACCCTCCAGAAACTGCCTCCACGTAGTGAGGGCATGGTGGACGGCGGCAGCTTCCTTCTCCCAAATTTGCCAGTTCAGTTGGGAGGGCGCAAATTTCTTAGAAAAGTAGGTGCAGGGGTGGAGAAGATCGTCTGGACCCCGCTGCAAAAGGGCACCGCCCATGGCCACGTCTGATGCATCCACCTGCATTACAAACATGTGGTCTGGATCAGGGTGCTTTAACACTGGTTCTGAAGTGAATAGTTGTTTAAGGTTGTTGAAGACAGTTTGACACTGAGCCGTCCACAGAATCTTGGTGTTGGGCAATGTGGCAGAGACCCCCTTACCCTTGGTTTTAAGGAGGTCCGTGAGTGGCAGTGCCACTTGAGCAAAGTTGGGAATGAAACCTCGGTAAAAATTGGCAAACCAGAGAAACTGTTGCACTTGTTTGCGGGTGGAAGGAGGAGCCCAATCAACTACGGATTGTATCTTAGCAGGATCCATGGTGAGCCCATGGCGTGAAATGATGTAGCCTAGGAAAGTTAATTGTTCTTGGTGAAATTCACATTTAGAGACCTTAGCATAAAGTTGATTGTCTCTGAGACGCTGCAACACTTCTTTGACAAGAGCAACATGCTCGTCCATGGAATTGGAGTAAATAAGGATGTCATCAAGATAAACCACCACGCCCCAATATAACAAATCATGGAGGACCTCATTAATGAGTTGCATGAAGACCCCTGGAGCCCCCTTTAATACAAAAGGCATCACCAGAAACTCATACATTCCAAAGCAGCTGGAAAAGGCTGTGAGGGGTTCTTCCCCGTCATGAATCTGGACTCGGTAATAGGCTTCAACCAAGTCCAGTTTGGTGAAAATGCGCCCCTCCTTCAATTGTCCCAGGATATCCGGGATTAAAGGGATGGGGTAGGCGCTGGTTTGAGTAACTGCACTGAGTTTTCAAAAGTCAATGCACAGGCGTAAGTCACCCGTCTTCTTACAGACAAAGAAAGCGGGGGCTGAGTTGGGCGCAGATGATGGCCGAATAAACCCTTGAGCGAGATTTTTATCCAAAAAGTCCCGCAGTACGGCACGTTCCGAAATGCTCATTGGGTAGATCTTACTTTTAGACAGCTTGCAGTCTCCCACCACCTCAATAGCACAGTCTGTTCTGCGATGGGGGGGGTAATGCATCACACTCCTTCACATCGAAAACATCAGCGAAATCCCGGTAGTCATCGGGTAACTGGGCTGAAGGGAGGGCACCGGAGGCTAAGGCTGAGATGGGTGGAAGGACCACCGCGAGTTCGTGGCGATGCTGTTCACAGACAGGGTCAGTGAATGTAATAGTATCAGCCTTCCAGTCTATGGAGAGCCAGTTGATTCCCAGTATGACTTCATACCGGATGGGAGCTATGGTCAAGTCTATCTGCTCCCAAAGCGAGCCAATACCCATCGCCACCCCCCGGGTGCAACGGTCCACCAGTCCCCCCTTAAAATGGCTGCCATCCATCTGGGCGAATTGGATGGGGGCCGGTAGATTCTCAGATTTAACTTGGAGAGCTGCAAAAGTGGCTTCATTGATTAAAGAGCGCCCGCAGCCAGAATCAATGAGTGCTTTAACATGTAATTGGGGGCCCTTTCTATAATGTTGTAACACCACGTCCACATACACAGTATTTTCAACTTCATTCACCATAACTGGAGCCTTGGGTTTTGCAGGAGAAGATGTAGGGGTCTGCGGGGACGCTCCGCTCACCGCAGACCATGTCCGTTTTTTGACAGGTCGAGAGGAGATTCCAGGTTCAGGGCTGTGGAATCCCAATGACGATCCTTGTCTGAGGAAGGAGAGCTGTCTCCCAATGGGGCATTTGTAATCCGAGACCCTGAGGGGTCCATAGGAATAGGCAGGCTGGAGGGTTCCCCGACGTGAAGTGCATAGGGTGTGGGTCGTCCTGGCGCTACACTGCGGGTGGCTGCGGTGCCTCTGCATTGAGGTCGTCCCCAAGCCCGAGGCGGCACGTCCGATCGGGGGAGATCCAGACACTGAGGGCAAGTCGCTGCAAAGTGGCCCATAGCACCGCAAACGAGACAGGCTCCCCTCTGGAATTGAGACTCGTGATCCTGAGGGGGCCGCGTTGGTCTCCGCGGGCAGGGAATCGAAGGTTTGGGGGGAGGTTTCTGGCTGCTCTTTTCTTTGGTCCGATGCCGGACCAGGGAAATGAATCGTCGGTGGCTCTCCACCTCCTCCACCAGTAAAATCCAATCTTCCAGGGTGTCGGGATCACCCCGCATGTATGACCAGTTCAGAATGTCTGGATGCAAAGCCTCTCGGAAATCGTGGATAAGGGTAGCTTCAGGCCAGTCCACTATTTTACTAGCAAGTCGTTGGAATTCATCTGCGAATTCCCAGACTGGAGAGGAGCCTTGCCTGAGTTGCAAAAGTTCTGCTTTGGCTCGTTCCCCAATAAAGGGATCCTCGAAACGCCTTCATAAGGCAAACATAAAGTTGTCGAGGGAGCGAATGGAGCGAGCCCGCGTAT
Source organism: Euleptes europaea (assembly GCF_029931775.1). Taxonomy (NCBI): domain Eukaryota; kingdom Metazoa; phylum Chordata; class Lepidosauria; order Squamata; family Sphaerodactylidae; genus Euleptes; species Euleptes europaea. The sequence goes on from NW_026612105.1 coordinate 22,571, forward strand.
CAGTAGGAGAGCCTCCAGTTCCAATGTTAAGAGGAGTTCGGAGGGGTCGGTAAGATCCAGCAGCGGCTGGATCTGAACCGCCAGGGCCGCCGCATCAGCACCGAAGTCAGGGGTCAGATGCTTAGTGATTTCAGCCAGAGAAATTGTGGCTGAGGTCTTTCCCTGAAAGAGTGCACCCACCCATGTTGCCACTGCTTTTGCCTCCGCTTGGCAAAGCTGGGGATCTGGCGCGGCTGGAGCCGCCATGTCTCGCGGTGAAGCAGGACGGACCGGGACCACTGCCTGGTCCAACTGCGTGTCACTTGAGGTTAGTCCCGCCAACAAGCTAGTCAACAACTGTTAATCCTCCGCCGCCAACCGAGCATCCTCCACCAACCAGTCCAAGGTGTGGAGGTCGTGGCGGGCACTGGAATCTGCGACCTCGGACGTCCAAGGAACTGTTGCGGCCAGAGAATGCCACTGAGCCCGAACCAGTCCAGTCAGGTGATTGACTTCCGCGTCAGTGTGATGTATCTCGGCTAAAACATCCTGCACTAGGTCGGGGTCATCATCCGCCGTCCCCAACGGAAGGAACCACGGATGGGAGCCTTCAAGGGCTCCGGGCAGGAACCCACCACCCGGGGAGCGATACTGCTCCCACCTGGGTCCCGGGCGAACCGCATGGGGCTCCAACCACGGGCAGGTAACTCGGAAAGCACCGTCCCAGCTCCAATCCGAGCACCAGGCAAACCCTCCGGGGCTCTAGCCTGGCAGGTGAAAAGAGAGAAGGGTTCCTGCCTTAATGTAAGCACTTGTTTCCACTGAAAGTCCCATAGCCACATCAAGAGACAGATAGTCCAAAAGAGTTGGTTTATTGGTAACAGGTATGCAGAGCTTAGAAATCAAAAGGTAGGAACCAAGGGGGAAGGGTGTACATTCGGTTATAAGGAAAAACCCAGACAATACATTCATATCAAGATAATACAGTTCACACTACCAAGCTCCCACAGAGCTCCCAGGCCCTGGGAAGCTATGCCAGCTGGAGACTGTTCTGGTAAACAACCTTGAAGCTGGAGGCAAACGGAGAATCCAAAAGTCAGCCTGACAAGGGTTAGGGTTAGGGTTAGGGTTAGGGTTACAGCGATGTGACCCTAAAAGACAGGCGTATTCTCTGATATCGCGGAATGTTATGGGCTGGCGTAGTAAGTTAAGGGATGGTACTACTTTGAATTATATATCTAACTTCGATATAATTCTCATGCAGGAAACATGGTGCCTGGAGGCTCCCAACCTGAATGGGTATAGAGTTTTTGCCCTGGCGGCTGAGGCCACCACCGACGGTAGAGCTATGGGTGGTCTTGGAATTATGATTGCCACAACATTAAAGGTTAAGGTTACAGAGCTTCCCCCCTTTGATCACTTGGCTATGGCAGTGTTAATGGAATACGGGCAAACTATGTGTCTGATTATAAATGTGTATTTGCCTCCATCAAAGACCAAAATCCAAAGGGAAAAGAATTTGCTAGGGCTTCAATCATATATATGCCAGTTAATGTTAACCCATCCCTGGGCTTATGTTATTGTAGGTGGAGATTTTAACGCCAGGCTGGGCCCAGATGACACTAGTTTGTTTGCTAAATATAAATCCTGCCCCGCAGACGATGGCAATATAGTTCTCCCATATCCTAGACAATCTAAAGACCGTAAAGCCAATCATGCTGGGTTTCTTTTGGCCCAGATAGCCCATCGTACCAATCTAGCTATATTAAATGGGTCTTATCCAAATGATCATCCGGCTGAATTCACCTACTGGTCAGCCCAGAGACTGAGTGTCATTGACATTATAGTTTCTGAAAATTTTGCCCAATTTGTGGAATCATTCGAGGTTTCCTCTTACAATGACAGTGATCATTTGCCTCTCAATGTGTTTTTTAATATTCCAATTTTTAATCCACTCATTGAAACACGCCATGGAGTGGTATTGGAAACAGAGGCAAATGCAACGTGGGTTAGGTGGAGCCCTCGACTAGATAAGATCATGTCTGATTTCCTCGCCTCTGATGCCTTGGATGAAATTTTACAGGGTTTTCTAACAGCAGAAGGCATAGTTAGTTGTTTAGGGCAATATGAACAAATGATTAGGGCCATACAGTCAGTCATGAGTACCACTAACACTAATCCTAAGAGAGCCTTAACTCACCATTCCAAACACTGATTTGACATGGAGTGCCAAAGTCTTAAAAGAGCCCTTAGAGAGACATATGCTAGATATAGATGTAATTTTGAGGCAGTTTTGCTGGCAGACTTGAAAAACTTAAAATCACAATACAAGCTGCTCATTAAACACAAAAAGAGGGCAGCCACCGTCTTAGCCTGGGAACAGATTAAACAGTCGGCTAAACTCAAAAATTCCACCCTTTTCTGGCGCCTGATCTTAGCAGGTACAAAGCCCACCTCGCCACCTGATTGCACTATTTTGCCAGTTACGTGGGGAAATTATTTTAAGGCCCTTTATAAGAATAATGACCACAATGACAATCATGCGGAGAGCATTAGAAATCTTCCAGAATGGCCAGCGGTGGAGACCTCAGAGATAAGGAAGCTCATTGAATCCCTGAAACGAGGGAAAGCCCCAGGTATTGATCAGATCCCCGCAGATTTACTGAAAAGGAATCTGGAATGGTGGGCCCCGGTGTTGGCATCCCTCTTCACTGCAATTGACAAAACTGGCAGAATTCCAAACGATTGGGGGGTGGCAATTATCGTCCCTATTTATAAAAAGGGTAACAGGGAAGACCTTTCCAACTACAGACCAATCAGCTTACTTAGTACCATAAGCAAGCTCTACACCAAGCATCTTCAGTGGAAACTTAGAGATTGGCTGGAACAAGGGAATTACTTAGCACAAGAGCAGGCAGGTTTCAGAGAAGGCCGCTCTACGGTAGATCACTGTGTGTAGCTACACCATCTTATTGCAAAGTATGCGGCCAAATCTGCTGTCTCACTGTATGCAGCTTTTATTGATTTGAAATCGGCATTTGACTCAATCCCAAGATCCATTCTCTGGGAAAAGCTAAGCGTGTCTACGATAGACAGACGGCTTCTGTTCCTGATCCGAGCCCTATATGAAAGAACCACAATACGGGTAAGATGTAACCATCAAGGGCAGCTAACTGATCCCATTGTAACAAGGAAGGGGGTCAAACAGGGCTGCATACTAGCGCCATTATTGTTCAATTTTTACATCAATGATATGGTAGCATGTTTAAACAAGCAAGAGCTGTACCCCCCAAATCTGGTGGATAGGCACATTCCCCTGTTACTATATGCGGACAATGCCGTTCTTCTTTCTAGAACACCCATTGGCATCAGGAAGGCATTGCGCCTGCTTGCGATCTATTGCACTGACAATTAACTAGAGGTTAATTACTCAAAAACTAAAGTAATGGTCTTTGCCAATAAACCAAAACTGCACTCCTGGAGTCTGAATGGGATTAAGAGAGAACAGGTACACTGCTATAAATACCTGGGTGTGGTCTTTCAGGCAACAGGATTAAGGAATTCTCACATAGCCCATGTCTCCGCCAATGCCCAAAAAAGTGCCGCAGCTATATTAAAAAAATTTTGGACAAAGGGAGGACGCTCGGTTACAGCTGCTGTTAAGTTATATAAAGCCAAAACCCTTTCCCAAATGTTATATGGGGGGCTGCTTATTAACACAGCAAATTACTCCAGGTTGGAGAAAATCCAATCCAAATTCCTGAGACCTGAACTACAAGTCCCTCCCAGTGTCTCCAATGCTGCAATTCGAATGGAGACAGGGGAAGTAATGATTGAAGCAAGGATATGGATTGTCTCGATCTCCTATTGGCTCAAAATAGCTTCACGTCCCAAAGGACTTGTTAACTTAATTTTGTATGACACTTTTGTTTCCCACTGGTTGAGAAATCTGATGAATAAACTAGGCTACTATGGTCTCTCACAACATCTGCTCCTATCAATGGACTATCCACAGGCCAGAGCCCTGATCAGGCAAACAGTTCTGGAAGTGGAAAGACAGCATGACCTAAGTAGAATCAAAAACATGTGCTACAATCGCAGCACTCTTACCAACGTGGTCCCGATGTCTTACCTTTCCCACTTAGATAGTCCAGACTACAGGAGGGCCTTCACCCTGATGCGTTGTAACGCACTCCCTTCAGCCGTCTTGGAAGGAGATACAAAAAGATACCATATGCAGGACGATTATGCTCCTGCTCTGATGGGAGCACTGAGACCCTTGAGCAGGTTGTGTTTGAATGCAAAATCTACAGCAAGATATGAGAAGCCATTCTTTCTGTATTATCAGACCTCCCAGGGCGATCCAGAGCTTTTAGACTTTCTAACATGCTCTCAGACAAGGATATGGAGATAACTTTTAAAGTGGCCAAATTTGGGTGGCAAGCAATGAGGATCAGGATCTTACCTATAGGTAAGTTAGACCTCTTTTGTCCTATGTTTATGTCGTGACTACCATGTTCAGCCTGTGCCCTTTGTACCAGGCATGTATCTTTTAACCTGACTGAAATGGTTGTGTTATGTCCTTTCTTTGAATGGCTTTCCTCCCTCAGAGGAAGATTCTCATGCAGTATAGTGTCATGTGGGGGCTGTTCCCCCAGGGACTTCCCAACACCTGTGGAAGCGCTCCCCTGGTGCATGAATGGTTGTGGTTGTGGTTGCAAGGGTAGGCTAATACTCACTTTACTTTGTTCTTCTCGACTTTTCATTCCTTCCATTCCTTTGGATCCCCTCCCTTTTGACCCATTATGGAGTTCCCGTGCATCTGTTGCTGGGTAAATCTGTCCTTTTTCAGCAAGACCGTTCCAACTGCACCATCTTTGTTTCGATCTGCATCTCTCCTTGGCCTCGTTGTTACAGTGCTCCCCTCCGTTCGGAGTCCGGGACCCCCTTCTTTTCCAGATAATTTCTGTTCAGAGCCTGTAATACCATAAGTCACAAACAAAGCAGTATCTAAATATTGTCGAAGGCTTTCACGGTCAGAGTTCATTGGTTCTTAAGCCCCTTATTCCTTTCTTCCTCCCCTCTCAAAAAATCTTTTCTTGTCCAATCACCTACAAATAGTTTATTCTTTCTAAGTGTTGCCTGAAATTTCCTTTCGCTTCTTTCTACTCGTTCCCCCAACCCCCTTCTTCTGACTCTCTATCTGTGTCTGTTCCAGTTGCAAATTGAATAGGACTTTAACTCATACTACTACTACTGCATCTCCCTCCCCCTTTTCTCCATTTCCCCATCCATTCACTACCTCCTTCTTCCCTCTCTGATTCTGTTTCTGTTGTTTCATTTATTCTCTCTCTATATTTCCACTGTTTTTTTTTAAATTTGTATTCCCTTCCTTGTTACACGAGCAGGCTGCACGACCCGCTCCGATACTTTTACTGACTGTTCCTTTAAAGGCTTTTGGAGCTCACCGCTTTGCGGGGGGGGGTGTCGCTGGGACCCCACCCCCTGTTCACTCTCATCGGCCATTTGTCCATCCCGGGACCTCATAGTTGTTCTGAATACTTCTCCGTAGTATCCTTCTGTCCCTCTGCCTTTCACTCCACCTGTCGCTCCTCCAGTCGATCCGCTGGCCGCTCCCTGAACATTTTCTAACGGTTTGCTGGCCTGCAAATTTAACAATCCATCCTGAGTCTTAGGGAGTTCCACTAGTTTCACTAGTTGTGTCTGTTGTACTGGTCTTGTCGATTCCCGTAGTCCAGTCAGAGTTCTCTGTTGTTCAGTTTTGGACTGCTCTATTTTCCTATCCCGTAGCTTTCCTCATCGTAGTCGCAGGTGGGAGATCGTAGCTGTCAGCCAGTCAATCCACATTCCTTTGGTCAAATTATCCTTTAAATTTCCTGACAAGGTCCCAGTTAGTTCTCCTTGGTAGATTTCAGCTTTTCTTTGTACCATGGTTTCTTCAGTTTTCCCTTCCATCTCCCATTCCCTTTGAATATCTTGCAGGAGACGTATTAAAGCTGTTTCTTCTAGCCATTCTGGTTGAATTATTGGGTGGGTCCGTGGCCTCCTTGCCACTAATAGCCTTTCTACTAAACCCAGCATCATGGATCGTGCTTCCATGAGCTGCTTGATCTCGATTGTAATGTCCCCTTTCAGTCCTTGCACTATAATGTCTCTTGCTTTCGACAACCACTTCCACAATGGTTCCTGTCTAAAAGCTTTCAAAACCAAGGTAGCAGTGTCTGGCAATACTATTTTGGACACTAAAAACCCCCAGAACTGCAATAGATCTCTATGGGATTCCTCTTTGGGCAGCAAAACCTTATGAACTTCCTGAATATCTAATTCTATCAAACCCCTCCATTCTGCTTTTATTTCCCCCTCTCTAGAAAGATTTTCCTGTTTTTCCCTTTCCCCCTCTCTTCCACCTTTATCCTTTCCTTCTTCTAAATTTCTTTCTAAATTATGTTCTTTCCCTCTCTCCTGATATTGTTCATCATCTTTTTCTATTGTGCTTTCTATCTCACTTTCTTCTTGACTTGCAGTCATGTCTGTTCTATAGCATTCTTCTTCTGCGCTGGCAAAGCAATCTATGGGTTTCTGTAATGCTTCTTCTCCTTGTATTCTTTGGGTCCCTCTTCCCTCGGAGCTTCCCTCGGCTCCATTGTCTCTACTGCCTTCTCTTTCCTCCTCACTCATGGTCTCTAATCCACTGAACTCTACTCTCTCTGCTTCTCCTTCAGAGTCTGAACTAATCTCTATTATTTGGTCTGACATATTTCCCTCCTCTTTTTCATAATCCTCCTCCTCTTCCTTTTCTCTTCTTTTGTCTCTCTCTTCTTCTCTTGATTCTGTCACTAAAAACTTTGCACAAAATGATCTTTCTTTACTTTTTTCCAGGGATTTTCCATGTGGTTCTCCAATTCACAGTACCGTCCCCCTGCCTTTCAAAATTAGAAGAAAACTCTACTGCTGCTAAACAACGTTTTATTTGGTTTTCTTTCATTTTATTTCTCCTATAATGTTTTAAAGGAGTTCTATTGCATCCTGGAATTTGACCTACAACTGATTTTAAAAGGCTACATGGCTTTTTAAAGCTTACTAAATCTTTTCCCCCCAGTTGACATTGCTGTACGTTTTCTTTTTCAACTGCTTTTGTCTCAAGAGCCACAGCCTTCTTTTCTATCTCATAGCCCCTGGCCTCTTTCCTTTCAGCTGTTTTTCCCCCTCCATTTTCCCCCTTATCTTTCTGGGGTTTTCCCCATCAATTTTTCTCTTCTTTTCCTTATAGTTTTCCCTAATAGTCTACTTAAAGATTTACCTGGCAATACCGTAGCCTGCTTTTTTGGTGTTTTTGTGAATGGTGTTTTCTGCAATCTTGTTGCCAAGTTTTGCAAAGACTTTCCCCTCTTTCTTTCTGCTATTTTCCCCAACGTGGTCTCCTCTTCATGAGTCTGCTTCTGTCTTTTCCTTTGTATTAGTGTTACTGTCTTGGGCCTCCATTTGCCTGGCTTCTCCAACCAAGGGGAGCCCCCCTCCTCCTTCTTGATTTCCTCCTTCCTTTCTTTCTATATTCCCTTTTAATATTTGTGGTACTTTTTCCTCCTCTTCTTTCCCTTCATTTAGGGCCTCAGAACTTGTTAATTCAAGGTCTGCAAAAGCGGGTGGCCCTGGATTCTGTTCAACAATGCAGTCATTTTTATTGACAGTGGCCATTTTGTCTTCTCCAATCAAGGGGGGGGGAGCCTCCTTCTTCTTGATTTTCCCCTTCTTCCCTTTCTATTTTTCCTTCCAATATCTGTACTATTATTTTCTCTTTCCTTTGCCCTTCATTTCGGGCCCCTATACTTGATGATTCAAGGCCTGCAGAAGTGGATGTCACAGGATTCTTTTGAACGATGCAATCAGTGTTTCTGGCAGTGGCCATTTTGTCTTCTCCAACCAAGGGAGGGGGGGCTCCTTCTTCTTGATTTCCCCCCTGTTTTCTTTCTGTTTCCCCTTCCAATATCTGTACCACTTTTTTCTCCTCCCCTTTCCCTTCATTTAGGGCCCCAATACTTGCTGTTCCGAGGGCTCCAAAAGTGGATGTCACAGGATTCTGTTGAACGATGCAATCAGTTTTTCTAATGGCAGCCGGTTTGTCTTCTTCATGGCTGTCTGAATCAGAAACCTTTTGTTCTCCTGCATTCAGCCTTCATTTTTTCCTCTTCTTTCTATAAGATTTCTGCTGCCCGTCCATTACTGAAACAGGGTCCAGTCCTAGAACCCCAAATTCAGGGGGGGGAACCCCCTGAAATTCACAAAAAGACCAGAAGACGATCAAGAGCTCTCCCTTCACACATCCACCACGATTAGGGTTAGGGAATATATATATATATATATATATATATATATATATATATATATACACTCTCACACACACACACACACACACACACACACACACACACACACACACACACACACACACACACACACACATATATATATATATATATATATATATATATATATATATATATATATATATATATATATATTAGGAAAATATAATTTTTATTTTTGGATTAACCTTTCTACATAATAACTCAATTATGAACAGCAAAGTATTACAAAAGTCTGAACCAACATCAACATTAACATTAACATTAAACATTAAATCTATAATTCTGATTACATAATACATTATACTCTATATATCATACAGAACACATTATACATAATACGTAATACCTAAAACCGTACTTACAACAGTAATAACACTGATAACAGTAATAACAGTGATAACTTTGATAACTTTGGTTACAGTAATAAGTTTGGTTTCAAATTGAAAGTTTATTTATAGTTTTGCTTGTTTATTACTCATTGATTCCTGGTTTTTTTGTTTTTTTGTTTTATTATTATAGTGTTCTACTAAAGAAAACGGAGAGACAGATAGTAAGCGACAATTCCCAATACCATAATTAAAACTATGGTCCCCAATATTTCACAGAAAAATATGATTATCTTTTTCCACTCTATGATTGTGTGGGGTATAATTTCTATTCTCTGTAGAGTCTGAGTCCCCTGGTAATAGAATAAAACAAAACAAAACAAAACAAAATTTGTCAATAAATATGTATAAGTGATGAAACTCATGGAATAGGAGGATTCACCTCCTGGAACCATCCCCATCTATTTCTCCACTGTACCCGTTTTGTGTTGTTCTCTTCCACCTTTACACAAAATAGATAGTTGAGAAAGTAATGAAGAGTAATCCAGTGGGTACTGGTTGTTTCGTCTGCTTTTCTATACGCCTATTTCTAAAGACTGTGAATAAAAAAATCAAATTTATCAGCCTAATTATTGACCAGGGGGCTTTGTACGTGATGTTCTTGTGGAAAGGGTAGCAAAGGGTTTCTCGTTCACGTGGCCATGGCTGTCTGGGCTGGCCGTAACCCCCTTCTGGTTCTAGCCCTGAAACTATGGTTTCCCACTCTTGTGCAACCAAAAATGGCCACTTTAGGGCCTTCGTCACAGCTGCCCACTCTTTTTTTAATGCCACACATTCTTTAACTGCATGCGGAATAGTCTCCAGTGTAGGAGTCGATATGGAAGAGCAAAGGGGTCTTTTACACTGCCATTGCTCTTCCGTAACCCCCATCCTCATTGCTCCCGTATATAAAACCTGGTGGTATGCTCTCCATTGCAAATCCCAAAGAAAAAAAGGAACAGTATTATCTGTAAAGGTCGGGATTGGGAAAGTTTGGTCTCTCAAGTACAGAGACAAAGTAAGTTTCTCTTTCCTCCCTTCTTCGTAGGGTATAAGATGCGTTTGGTGAAAAAGTCACCAGTATAAAACCCCCACCGATCCTTTACCATTTTCAAGCTCTGTTTTAATGATCCTGGCCGGGATATTATAATGCTTGATGGCTACAGCCTCTTCCGTTAAAAAGTCTGGAAGATCCCGTTTCAGGGGTGCTGACAATCTGGGATAAGATGATTCTTCATACCACCACTTTTCCCCCCATTTGGTTGATTTCCAGGAGTTGCCGAAGGAGATCCAGGTATACAACTCTTCTGTTACCCTTAAATCTGAGTGTGTTGTAAAATGCCAAGCGCCACAGTTACAATAGAGAAAAAGGACAAGGAACCATATCCCTACATCTATAAGTCCCAACCCTCCCTCCCTTCGTTTCCGTTGGGTAACGAGTCTGGACAAGGGAAAAGTAACTGTGACAAAAAGCCATTGAAACACATCCCGAGTAACGCTTTGGACAACAGCCTCTGGGGGTGGGTAAACTCCCGCTAAGTAGTTTCCCGGTGGGATGCAGTATGTCATAAAGTATTGGACCTTCTGGCTCGTAGAGAGGTTCCAGTATTTCCATCTTCGTAAGCAGTCGGTCACTCGCTTTTCCCACTTAACCCAGTTCACTCTCCATCCAGTCTCCTTTAAGGAAAAAAGGATTCCCAGGATTTTAATTGTCTCTAAAGGGGTCTCCTCCATTGGAATGTCCATTACGTACTTCTCTCCTACCGAAGTGCACATTGGTTGAACCTTAATGACGGTAGACGCCCCATCTAAAATGTAAATTTTGTTTTTCTCTTCATTAATTATAGCTCCTGAAATTTTCTCATAGTTCTTGAGATGTCGTCGGACCCTACCTAAGTAATTTCTATCTTTCATCCACAGGTAAACATCGTCAGCGTGAGCTACAGCGGACAGTTTTACATTATCACTGTATAGAGAAGTGAGCCCATTGATCAAAAAATCTCCTCTTGTGGCCTTGAGGAAAGGTTCCAATGCGGCTATCTACAACAGAGGACTAAGGGGGCATCCCTGCCAGACACCTCTGACAATGGGGATGGAAGGACCCATCACTCCCCTAATATACGGGGACACCCGCGCTCCCACATAAAAAACCCGGAGAAAGTGCAGGAAAGGATCTGGGATGCCCTGTCGTTGTAATGTTCTCCACAGATAATCCTGATCCACTCTGTCGAAAGCTTTACTCTGATCTAACTGCAATAACCATTGTTGTTTCCTTTCTTGCCATAACAGGTGGAAAACTTGACGGAACAAACAAACCATGTGGACCATTTTCCTCCCTGGAATAGCGCTGGTTTGGCAAGGGGAAATGAATTTATGCGCTACCTTCTTTAGCCTTGTATTCAAAACTCTCATTAGGATCCGGTAATCAATGTTATTTATTGTAATCGGTCTCCAGTTTTTGATCAGTGTTGAATCTCTGTTCTTATACAGAAAGATCATGATCCCTTGTAAAAAGCTGTGGCCTACTTCTTTTCTGCGCCACATTTCCTTAAAAACTTCCATTAAAATGGGACTTCCGGTGCTGACGCTGGGCTGATTGCCACGTCCTCCCAGGGGCTCCTGGGGAGAATCCAAGTTTGCGTGTAATTTGGGGTGTTTTACCGCACCCCAATCCAGCCCTTGCAAGTGGGCTGAGAAGCAGGAATTCCCTGCAGCCATATATGCGGTTTGATCTCCTGAATACTCCGAGGAAGCTTTATTAAGTCCCCCGGAGTTTCAGACATTTGATCCCGTGGGTACGAAGGGATTGAAATCACCAGCGCGCAACTTCGGCTTTAGAATCTACCCTCCAGCACCTTATAAACATCATAAGGACTACATCAAGATTAAAACCTCACCTCCAGATGCCCAAGTGAGTAGATAAGAATCCTTCGCTTTTCACTGGCGTTATCGAATAACAGGGGGTTGAAGAAAACATTCCTGCAACCGTTTCCCTCCCTTAATTGAACTGGATGATTTTGCTGCATGAGATCCATCAGACAAAGCAGCAGGAGCCTTATCAAACTGATCAACTTAAACTAAAACAACAAGCTTGAATGATTGACGTAAGATCTGCCAATCCGACGCGTTCTTAAAGGAAGGGGAGGGAGAAACCTTTGAGAATTTGCTTGGGGTAAAAAAGGTCCTCCAGCCACGTTTTACAACAAAGAGGATTTCTTGACCGGAAGACTCTGTGCTTCATTCAATATCCCTCTCTATTGTTCTACAAGCAAATCAACAGGAAGAAGGTCGTAGGACCGGAAATTCGTCTTACTCGTGTTACACCAAAACCATTCCTGAAGGTAACAACCATAGAGAAGAGACGATAGAAGGTCCGCGATGAGGCAACTCCTGGAATACTTCCTGGTTCTGCCGATCTAGAGCGTCTGGTAAAACTCGTTGGTATTTTCAACTTTAAAAAGTATTTTAAGCTTAAATACTCACTTCTTAAACCCGAAAAAGATATTAAGCTGGTCAATGAAATATTCTCTATCAACTACATGTAATGGACTCCTGCTAGATGACCATCAATTTTTTAACTAAGTTACATATGTAAATGTCTGGAACCTCTCCCTGATCTGGCTAAATTCATAGCCCTGCCCTTATGAAATTAAAGGAAACTTTACAGAATTTAACCATGGAAAAAAAAGTACAGGACATGCTTGCTAAACATTCTGAGGCGACAATTAAACAATTAAAACAGATATTAACACAGATGGCTCAACTGATTTAAATGATGATGACTCTTGACCAATCATCACAGGTATGTAATCAGAAGTTGGATCTGGTTACAGAAGACATAAAAGTCATGAAAATTCATATGATGGCCACAAATACAGACATACAAGTAATGGATTCTTCTGTCCAAAAAGTCATGGAAGAATACAAGGATACAAAGAAGAAGACAGAAGTCCAAGAAGGTAACCAGCTGGTGACAAAGAGATCAGACATACAAGAAATGGACTTTTCATCTAAAAAAGTCATGGAAGGACGTGTGGATATAAGGAAGAAGAGAGCAGGTCAAGGAACACAGATTGAAGCCATGATGGAAATGAAGCCCAGAAAGAATTATTTTTGGATACGCACCCTGTCTGAGGAAATGAGAGAGAATAAAGAAATCCTGTTCCCATACCTGACTGACTTATTTCAATTGCAGAAGGAAGTATTAGACCATGGTTAAAGGACTGATTTAAATATGATTGCTGGATTGGAAGGCTTTGACAGTGTGGATGGGTGGTATGGCTATTAACGATGTAGTGGAATTAAGATTTAAACATCATTTTGGGATTATGTAAACAAGTCCTCCTTATATAGACTATCAATTGATATAAAGGTATACTGGAATATGTGATTATTACTTTAAGGGAAATGTTGGAATGTACTAAGGATATTGGTTTTTTCTCCTTTTTTTATAAGGGGTGGACTTGTGATATGGATTTGGGATATGATTTACACTGAAATAAGATCGATTAAACAGGAAATATCCCTAAAATATTGGAGAGGATGTTGTTTAGTATGATTAAATTTATGTTATACTGGCTGCAATCTTATGCAGCCAAATGGAAAGGGACAAAGGTTTCAGAATAAAGGGATTAAATCATTTAAATGTTAGAACTGGTGGAGTTGGAGAAACTAGGGAAAAGGGGAGAATTGAAGGAATCATTGTGATAATGTATAAGATCTGGGAAAAATGGAAGGTTACTTTGTAAAATTTAATATAACATGAAACTTTAGAATGAGATTAATACTAGGATCAGAATATGTTAACGAAGGATAATAACACTTCATTAAGAGGTAGATGGAGGTGATGGGGAAGTCGATTTGTTTTTTATGTTTAATGGTAATCAAGACAACAATTAATGTAATTGTGATTGTGATATTATTTTTACATTGTTGTTAAAATTATGAAGAATTTATAGTTTTAAAAAACCAATAAAAATTTATATATATAAAAAAAAACTTCCATTAAAATGGGAAGGAAGTATTCTTTAAGTTTCCGGTACATCCCATATGAGAGCCCATCTGGGCCTGGAGTGGAAGATCTCCTGCCTATCATTAAGGCTTTCCCTATCTCTTCTTCCAAAAAAGAGTCTAGTAACGAGGAAAGTTCGTTCCCGTTCAGAACCATTCCATCCACGCCTGCAATCTCCAGGTAGTGATCTACTTCTGTATCGCAAACTGGAACTTTTGATTTACCATATAAGTTCTCATAATGTCGGCAAATGAGACCCAAAATTTCTGAGGTAGCCTTTTTTATAGCTTCTCCGGTATCTTCCCTAAGGCCGGAAAGTTTTTGGAACGTCCTCGTTATCCTATATTTTTGCCATTCTCCCCATTGAAGAATGGGGCCCTAATATCTGGCAACCTTGTTAATACGTCGATGTTGCCTTTGAAGCAGTTGATATGTCTTAATGATCTTCTGACTTTGTTGCAATTTGTCTCGGTCATAGGGCATTGCTTTAGCCATCCGCCAACGGATGGCTAAGATGGTCTGAATTTCCCGGTGGTAATCTCTTAACTCTCTTGTCTCATTGTTGCATTTAGCCTGGATACACACATACTTAATGGCCCTTTTTAATTTCTCCCACCTTGTGATCAGGTCCAACTCGTCCTTCAGCAGTTTAAAGGATTCGATAACCATGAAAATCTCCTTCTCAAACTGAAAGGTATTGAAATACATATCTCTTAAAATCCACCTGGCCTTGGTTTTCTGCTGTGGTGATGGTTCTGTTGCAAAGCACACTTGAACTATCGCGTGGTCAGACCATGGGTTAATCAGAAGACAGCCCTGTTGTGGGCTAAAAGATGTTCCAGTCCAAACCCTGTCCAACCAACTGGCCGCCAGCGGATGGTAGTAGGTCATGTTGCATCCTGGCTGGATATTGAATTTCTGTTGGAAGGTCATTCTATGATGGGTAGGCAGATAGTCGAGTTTGTTTTGCATCTGTAATGTGGCATCGGAAAGTCCCAACTGATCTCTCAGGAAGGCTTTTAGATTTTTTTCATCCTTCATCAAGGGTTTAGGCAGTGCTCCCACTGGTCGGCGAAGATTTATTCTGTCGGTCTCTTCCGACCTAATATTAAAATCTCCAGCCACTATCATTTCGCGGGAGGTGGAGGCATGGTCCCTCAAAACATCCCACAGGTGTTGTCTCTGGTTTTTATGCACTGGTGCATATAGTGCACATAACCTGAACCTCTGCAGAGGGGATTTTCCCTCCGTACTGAAATTAAAGTCCATTAGTAAAAGAAAACCTGGGAGAGCCTCTATCATTCTTGTGATATGCAGATTTGCATTAGGCTTTATCAGAACAGCTACTCCTCCTGATCCCCCTTCTGCCAGCGACCAAACTGAAGGGCCCCAGGTCCAAGCTCTCTGAGCTGCACTTCTCTCCCTGAGGGACTGGATATTTGTTTCTTGCAATATAATAAAATCTGCTCTTAACTTACTACAATGATAAAATATATCCTCTCTCCTCGCTGCCTGCCGCAGCCCTCTACCATTCCATGTGATTATTGTAAGAGCCATAAATAATGTTATTGATAGAGGAGAAACTTTAAATGAAAAAGGTCTTATGCGTGTCCCAAAGAAAAAAACAGCTTACAAGCATTAATTTGATGGTGTTTCGGGAACTTTCATCCCGATTCCCATCTCTAATTCCCGAGTGCTCTTTATTCTCACTCCCTCCTGTGTCACAGGAGGTGTGGCCTTACTAGCAGGAGTACCGTGGTCTTCTAAAAGTTTATATGGCGGAGAGTACTTATGTTTTTCCTGGAAAAGTTCCTGGTTGGGAGGGAGCACAGATGACCCTAAGAAGATACCCCTTCTTCCGCAATTGGGGTTCCTTCTGTCAATTAAATCTCTTCTGCTTCACTCTCTTTTTCATCTCCTTTTATTTTCGTATTTGTTTCCATCTGTTCGGGGACCTCTGCCTGTTCCGCAGTCAGTTGTGGTTGGTTAGCCTCCAAAACCATCAGTGTGCCTTCTTCATGTACGAATCCTGATTTATCCTGGGGTTCCGTGGGTAGCCGTTGTTGATCTTTCCTTTTATCTATTTCGCAGAGAATCACAGTGACTTTATCCCTCAGAAAAAGTTGTCTCTTTCGTAATTGTTCTCTCCTGTTTCAAGAGGTATCAGATGAAATGGAGGTAGAGGTAGAAACATCATTGGGTGGGGCGGATGAGCTTGCCCGGAAAAAAAGTTGGTTTGGGTCATCCCCCATCTCTGCCTGCATAGAGTGAACTTCTTGAAGTTCTGCTCTAGTTTCAAAGAGCAAACGGTAGAGCTCCTCCTCTGGTAAGTCATCGATAGTGGGGTATATAACCTTTGGTGGTTCTTTCCCACTTCTCACCCTTTCTTTCTTTTTCTTCTTCTTCTGATCATCTATTTTCCGCGTTTGTTCCCGATTCGGTTGGGTTTTCCTTATGGAAGAGGAAGCGGAAGCAGAGGCACCCTCAGGTTCCTCCTCTGAGTTCATCTCTGATCTTGTCGTTCTGTCTGCAACCCCAGGTTCAGTTCCCGTTTCCTCCCCTTCCAGAAAGCTCAAAGGGCTGAATCTATTCCTGTTCCTTGTCGCCGCTGACAAGGTACTGTATACGCCTTATTGAACAAGGCCTCTAGTTCCCCTTCGCTTTGAGTTTTCAACCTGTCGCCACTCCCCTTCCGCATCAGATCTAACAATCTCACCTCCACTGCCCCCTTCCTTGACTATATCAGAAAAGGAATCCATAGTTCCTTCTTGATTTGGTTGATATAAGTGGGGGTGGGATTTAATAAGCTTCTGAAAAACATTGGGGTAAATCTGGTTATAGTGGGCCTGGGGGCATAGTAGGTAAGTATGGCCTTGTTTGTTACATAGGTTACAAACTTTGCCAACCTAGCAGTGGCTGGAAGCATGACCCCGTTTTCCACACGTGGAGCACAAGTGAGTGGTACAGTGCTGGCGGATGTGGTCAAAACCTCCACATTGGAAACAGGCCGGGGGTTGGCCACTATATCTAGTAATCCCCCTATCATTTCCCAAGAAAAAATACTTGGGGAGATGTTGCAGGTTGCTCCTTTGATCTCTTCTTAAAGCTACCACTGCTTTATATTCTCCCTTCCAAATGCCCCATTGATTGAGACTTTTTCTGGGCGGCATCAACACTTTACAGCGTCTCTGCAACCATTGATCAACATCCTCTTCTGGGATGTTAGTTGTTGTCAGTGAGGGAACCCAGTCGGACCCGGGATGAGTAAGCTCTTTCCCCCCCTTTCCGTTCCCATGGGAAAAGGGACAGAGGCTGGGGATTGTAACACCTCCACTTCAAAGCCTTCCCGTTGTCGAGAACTGGACCAGCCCTTGCATTTCCATCAAATGGATGGAAGTGATTTGCGGGGGGGGCGGTCCACTTGTGCTCTCGCAAGGTATTGTTGGGGGTGTGGAACCACTGGGAACAGATCCACTTTACGATAGTACCTAAGATTTCTTATCCTGTGGTCCTCGGTAGCAACTGGTTAGCGGGACACAACCCGAGCATTGACTGGGAGCAGAAGCGAGTTGTATTTGGGGCTCCCCAGTGTGAGAGGCACGGCCGGGACTGCATGCCCGGAGGCGAGGGGGGAGATGCCGCCACGTTAGAGGCACATACGCTGCCCCTGGAGTACAAGGACTTTGCAGATGTATTTGAGGGGTCGGACTGTGATTTGTTACCCCCCCACACCGCACAACGGACTGTGCCATAGAACTGGTTAAAGACATCAAGCCGTCCAAGGCCTGAGTTTACCCCATGAGCCCCCAGGAAAAGGCGGTGCTGCGTGAATTTCTTGACAAGAACTTGGTGCTGGGGTTCATACAGACGTCCAAGGCGGCGTTCTCTTCCCCCTGCTTCTTCGTGAAGAAGAAGGGAACCTCGGATCTCAGGTTATGTGTAGACTATAGGGGGCTTAACGCAGTGACTGAGACTAACGCCTACCCCATTCCCTTAATCCCAGACCTTCTGAGTGCCCTCCAGGAGGGTTGTGTGTTTTCAAAGCTTGACCTGGCAGAAGCCT
The DNA here is from genome assembly GCF_029931775.1 of Euleptes europaea. Classification (NCBI taxonomy): domain Eukaryota; kingdom Metazoa; phylum Chordata; class Lepidosauria; order Squamata; family Sphaerodactylidae; genus Euleptes; species Euleptes europaea. Next base: position 40,376 of record NW_026612105.1, read on the forward strand.
ACTACCGGGTGCGGATCAAGGAGGGGGATGAAGCTAAGACGGCCTTTTCTTGTTGTTATGGTTTGTTTGAATTCAAGGTCATGCCATTCGGTCTTTCTGGGGCACCGTCGTGCTTCATGCAATTAATTAATGAGGTCCTCCATGACCTATTGTTTAAAGGAGTAATAGTTTATTTGGACGATATTCTAATTTATTCTAAGGATCCCGGAGAGCACCGGAAGTTGGTGCGGGAGGTGTTGCGCCGTTTAAGGGAAAAGCATTTGCATGCTAAGTTGTCCAAATGCGCGTTCAATCAGAACCAGTTGTCTTTTCTCGGATATGTTATACCTCCCCAAGGTTTGACTATGGACCCCGAAAAGGTCCAGGCGATCTGGGAATGGGAACCTCCCAGGACACGCAAGCAGGCACAACAGTTCCTAGGTTTCGCGAATTTTTATAGAGGGTTTATACAGGACTTTGCCGAAATAGCTTTACCAATCACTGACCTGCTTAAGACCAAGGGGAAGGGACAGGAGGCTACTTTTGCACAGTACCAGGTTCCTTGGTCAGACCGGTGCCAGACGGCGTTCGAGGCTCTGAAGAGGCGTTTTACCTCGGAACCCGTTCTGGCCCACCCCGATTGTTCTAAGCCGTTTGTCCTTCAAGTAGATGCCTCGGAGAAGGCAATGGGGGGTGCTCTCCTTCAGAGGGATGAACAGGGGATGCTTAGACCCTGTGCGTATTTTTCCAAGAAGTTATCTGGCCCCGAATTAAACTGGCCGATTGGGGAAAAGGAAGCCATGGCTATCAAGCATGCCCTCACGGTTTGGCGACAGTTCCTGGAAGGGGCAGCGGACCCGTTTGAGGTCTGGACCGATCACCGGAACCTTGAGGCTATTTTGGGCCAGCGGAAGCTCTTGGCTAAACAATTGCGCTGGGCAGATTTTTTTCTAAGTTCCGTTTCTCCATTAAACATATGCCCGGGAGGGACAATTGTCTGGCCGACGGGTTTTCCTGAATGCCTCAATACGAATGCAGGGTCGAACGGCTGGTGGGATCCCTTTTCACACTGGAGCATCTGGGTTTGAATCCGGAGAGGGGGAGCGCAGGAGTCCTGAGCGCGGGAGTCCTGACCAGAGCCCAGTTCCGCGCAATGGCGGGAGGCTCGACCTCTGTCCCCTCCCAGGCTGAGGTGACTTCGGCCCCCTCACCCCCGGCGGCCTCGAGAGACCCTTCGAGCGCATCCACAGGCGAGGGAAGGGGGCCCTCATTACACGAGCAGGGGGACAGGGCGGAGGAACCAGTCGCAGCCTCCTCACGGGAGTCGGTTCTCCGCACCCCCCAGGTCTGGGCGATCCCGGCTAATCTCCCCGAGACCGTCAAAGGCAGGTGGGAGGGAGCCCTTCAATGCGAGCGGGGAGACAGGGCTCTCCCACTCCAGGCTGCAGATGAGTATGGTGCCTACAAGGGCAAACATTATGTGCCCCTGGAACTACGGAGAGAGATGGTGGAGTGGAGTCACAGCGCAAGGACAGGGGGGCATTTTGGGTTCGTAAAAACCTTGCACCTAATAAGGAGACAATTCTGGTGGTCAGGAATGCGCCAGGACATCGAAGTTTTCGTCAGGTCTTGTCCGACATGCGCAACGAACAAGCGCTTGATGGGTAAATCCCCTGGGCTGTTGAAACCCCTAGAAACTCCCGAAGCACCCTGGCAGGTGATCGGGATGGACGTTGTGACCGACCTTCCGTCTAGCCTGGGAAAAACGGTCCTGTGGGTAATCACAGATCTCTTCTCCAAACAGGTTCATCTCGTTCCGTGCGAGGGAATGCCTTCTGCGCGTAAACTGGCCCGACTATTTGTACGTCTTTAAATTACATGGTTTTCCACGCAAGGTCGTGAGCGACAGGGGGTCCATGTTCGTGTCTAAGTTTTGGAAAGCGTTTTTAGGGCTCGTGGGTGTGCAGCAGGGTCTGTCTTCGGCTTATCACCCACAGACGGATGGGCAGACGGAGAGGGTTAATGCGGTGGTAGAATGTTATCTGCGTTGTTTTGTAAACTACCACCAAGACGATTGGGTAGACCTGCTGCCATTGGCGGAATATGCCTACAATAACTCGGTGCACTCTGCTACTGGCATAAGCCCGTTCAAAGCAGTATACGGAATGGATTTCGGACCCTTGGGGGCCGTACCCCTCCCTCCGGGTGGCGACCCCCCCGAAGTATCAGTATGGGCCAACACGGTGAGGAACACCTGGCCTTGGCTGGTGAAAAACTTGGAGTGGACTAAGGAAAGGTACAAGGCGCAAGCAGACAAAAACCGAGCGCCTCATTGGGAGTTAAAGGTTGGGGGGAAGGTGTACCTCTCCACCAAAAATCTCAGGTCACTATGTCCGTGTAAAAAGCTGAGTCAAAAGTTCGTGGGGCCGTTCCCAATCTCCCGGATTATCAATGAGGTTACAGTGGAGTTGGAACTGCCAAAGACCTTACAGGGCGTGCATCCGGTATTTCATGTAAGTCTATTGAAACCCTTCGTACTGGCACCGGAATGGCACCCTGAACCCGCGGCGGCCGCCCCAATCATGGTGCAAGGGGAACAGCACTTTGAGATCTCCAGGGTGTTAGACTCTCGAGTGCGAAGGGGCCAGCTGGAGTATCTCGTGCATTGGAAACACCTGAATTCCAGTCACGATGAGTGGGTTTCCGCTGTACACGTACAAGCCCCCACCCTGGTGGCAGAGTTTCATCGGCAGTATCCCGCCAAACCGAGAAACTCCGGGGGGGGGTCTTTGGGGAGGCAGAGTGTCAGTGAGGGCACCCAGTCGGACCCGGGATGAGTAAGCTCCGTGCTCTTCCCCCCCCTTTCCGTTCCCATGGGAAAAGGGACAGAGACTGGGGATTGTAACACTTCCATTTCAAAGCCTTCCCGTTGTAAATCTGAGGTCGATCTTTCTAGTGTCATTCCTAACACCTTGTGGAAGCTTCAAAGGAACTTGATGTTTTTGCATTTCAAAGTTTACTTGTAATTATCTCTTTGTATGTTCTATATATGCTGTATCTGTCTTTCTCTTGCCATTCTGTCATTAGATTTCTCAAGGATGCTGATCTCGTAAGCTTCTCTGAAATAAACTTTAAAACTCTCTGTGACGTCTGGAGTGGAGTTTATATTATTGGAATGCTACGAGGTACTGAAACCCTGACAGTTGTCCTGAAAGACAAAGTGAGAAGCCTAGATTCACCTCTAAAGAGAGGTATCACATCATACTCCTGCAGGGGACTTGGGCGGTAGTGTGCCAAGTCCCGAAACCTCCCCCAAAACCTTTGATAAGCCCTCTCTGAGGTCAAACAGACATCAGTTTCTCAAAAACCCGCTGGCATAATGACCGCTAGGATATCAGTTCTCAGGATTTTTAAAAGGCCTAAGAGGATGACCTCTACCATGTGGTCCTCTGTTAGTTTCTCTAGGTCTAGGCCCTTGTATCTGAACCTAATCACACAACGTTGACGTGGGTCAGCATCGGCATCTATTCTCTCATCAAAGAACTTTTCTAAAAAATGTTCATCTTCCATTCGCTCCCTTTCATAGTCAAAGGTTCTACGGGGCAGCTCCTCAGGGGCCTTCTCCTTCCTTTGTTCCTCAAGCCTCCCAGAATTCCTGGTGGTCCCTTTCAGAGTTTGTGCGTATGATCTTGGTTGTGTCAGTATTGGAAGGGTAGGTGTTTGGGGGGTGGTTGTCAAAAGGGATGTCAAGGGGGATGCAAGTGTGGTTGTTTGACAAAATGAGGTTTCAGTTGTTGGTATGGCCGTAGTCTCAGTTGTAACAGTAGCCCAAGGTAGGATGACGGGAAGGGATGTAATTAAAGGTTTAGGTAAGTTTGACATAGATCTCGGGGTAGGTGCAGTTGTTACAGTAGGTACAGACACTTCAGAAAAGATAGATGTAATAGATGTAGTAGATGTAATAGATGTAGTAGATGTAGTAGTCTGGCCATAGTTAATAATCTGACCAGATGTAAGAAAGGAAAAGGGAGGCTAATTAGTAGTCAGATTTGGATTAATATATACGTCTGCATAAGTTGTTGTATCAGAAGGCCTCTCGTGAAGGAGAGAAGGGTGCTTCCTTTCCCCTTCCCCTTCTTTGTGTGGATTTAGCTTTTGACATTCCTCTAATTCTACTGGAAGAGTATCCCTATCTATAATTGTGGATGAAGAGGATAAAATTTCTTTCTCTTTTCTTCTATCATCTTTGTGTATAGGGAGGGGTAGGGACTTTGTAAGTTCGTCTGATGTAGAGCGGAAAACGCATCAGTCTCTGTTCTCTCCAAACCTTCCAAAGTCTTTATCCTTTTTTGACCTTGTCTCTGGGGCAATGGCTGTTGTTTTCCCAGATATCGAATAACCTGAGAATAACCCGTCATCTCTAATTGAAAACAGTTTGGTAATGAGGAACGCCACCCTCTATTCACCTCACCTTGGGAGAAAAACATTCCTGGAGGGGAAGAACAAGATACTTCTGCCAGCATAATGTTACTTTGCAATACAGATGGTATGTAGACACTCTTCCTTTTAAGATCTAATACAGCCTCCTCCCCTCCACATTTCTCTATCCCCCCCATTTCAGAGCTATCATCTAGTTCACTCCAGAC
>NW_026612106.1:0-5000 GCF_029931775.1 Euleptes europaea
TTACCAAAATTAAAGACGTGGACTCCACCGTCTACGTGGATGCAGTTTTACAGCAACTTAACGGTGGCCCACAAATCCCCGTCAAAGCACTAATTGACTCCGGTTGCTGTCGCACTCTCATAAGCGAAACCACTTTTGCTGCACTCAGAGCCGACTCTGAGGCTTTACCCGCCCCCGTCCAATTTGCCCAAATGGACGGAAGCCATTTCCAGGGGGGTCCAGTTGATCACCGCACCATAGGGGTGGCAATGGGAATTGGTTCCCACTGGGAACAAATAGACTTCACTATAGCCCCTATCCGATTTGAAGTGGTCTTGGGAATTAACTGGATTAAAGGACATAGTCCCAGTATTGATTGGGATACAAACACTATCTCCTTCGCTAGTCCCACCTGCGACCAGCATCGGCAAAACTTTGCTCTGCCATATCCGCCCGTTCCAGCATTAACCTCTACTGCCCCAGCACCACCGGCTCTACCCGCTGTATACCGAGACTTTGAAGATGTCTTCGACCTTAAGGAATGTGATGCCTTACCCCCCCACCGGGCCTCAGACTGTGCGATTGAAGTGGTAAAGGACTGCACATTAACCAAGAGTAAGATTTACCCTATGAGCGCTTCCGAGCGCACTGTCCTCCGGGACTTTTTGGACAAAAACCTCGCCAGAGGGTTCATTCGCCCTTCGAATGCCCCAAACTCGGCCCCCGCGTTTTTCGTCCGGAAAAAAGAGGGCGACCTTCGCCTGTGCATTGACTTCAGAAAGCTCAATGCGGTTACCCAGACCAATGCCTATCCTATCCCATTAATATCCGATATTTTGGGACAATTACAGGAAGGCCGTGTGTTCTCTAAATTAGACTTGGTGGAAGCTTACTACCGAGTCCGTATCCGCGAAGGGGATGAGCACCTCACTGCCTTCTCTAGCTGTTTCGGAATGTATGAATTCCTTGTGATGCCGTTCGGATTAAAAGGGGCTCCGGGGGTCTTCATGCAACTCATCAATGAAATCCTACATGACCTTCTATATCGTGGGGTGGTGGTCTACTTAGATGATATTCTCATTTATTCGAAAACTATGGACGAGCATGTGGCTCTGGTCAGGGAAGTTCTGCAACGCCTGCGTAACCATCAACTTTTCGCAAAACTAGCTAAGTGCGAATTTCACCAAAGCAAACTCACGTTTTTGGGATACATCATCTCCCACCAAGGTCTTCGCATGGACCCCGCCAAAGTCCAAGCCGTCCTCGATTGGACTCCCCCCACCAACCGGGAGCAAGTCCAGCAGTTTCTGGGATTTGCAAACTTCTATCGAGGATTCATCCCTAACTTCGCCCAGGTGGCTCTACCCATTACGGACCTACTAAAAACTAAGGGAAAAATAAGCTCGGCTGCCTTGCCCTCCGCGAAAATCCTATGGACTGAGCAATGCCAAGCCGCCTTTCTAGCCCTCAAACGCCTCTTCACTTCGGAGCCGGTGCTACAGCACCCAGACCCAAATCAAATGTTCATTGTGCAAGTCGATGCTTCCGATGTAGCCATGGGAGGGGCTCTCCTCCAGCAAGGACCGGATGGTCTTCTTCACCCATGCGCTTACTTTTCAAAAAAATTTGCGCACGCTCAATTAAACTGGCCCATCTGGGAGAAAGAGGTTTCAGCAGTTCATCATGCACTGACTCTATGGCGACAATTCTTGGAGGGGTCTAAAGTCCCCTTTGAGGTTTGGACCGATCACAAAAATCTAGCTGCCCTCACGGGGTCCCATAAGCTATCGGCGAAACAACAACGGTGGGCGGAGTTCTTTGCGCAGTTCCGTTTCACCCTGAAGCACGTCCCTGGGAAACAGAACGTTCTTGCGGATGCCCTCTCCCGTTTACCACAATATCCGGTAAAACTCGAAAGACCCACCAACTCTCTGTTCACCCCTATGCAACGTGGGGCTCTACCTATGCTGGCTGTACAAACTCGATCCCAGCATCAACACACCTTACCCAACGTACAAGCTCCGCCAGCTCAACCGGCTGCCCAGCCGCCACCACAACAAACCGGAGTTCCCGCCCTTCCTACCCCTCCGACCGCTCAGCCGCCTGCAGTCTGCGCGCCGCCGCACGTAAGCACTAGCCCCATAACTGTTTCTAAGATCTCCATGGCCGACGGGGGGGCCCCCTCCAAAATCCCCATTTCCGAGTCCTTTTTAACTGTCCTTCGGGATCAGTGCCTTTTAGAACGTTCCGCTCATACCCTACCTCCTGGTGTTTTGGAACAAGGAGGATCCTGGTACAAGGACTCGAAATTATATGTCCCCAAGGCTCTCCGAAAGGACGTTTTACATTTAGCCCATGGAGCCAAAACAGCTGGGCACTTTGGGTTCCTGAAAACCCTTCACTTATTGCGCAGACAGTTCTGGTGGGGGGGAATGCGTTCCGACATTGACTCCTTCATCCGCAGCTGTCCCGTTTGTGCCGCTGCGAAACGATCGCAGGGCAAACCCCCGGGACTGCTACAACCTCTTGAAACGCCCAGCAAACCTTGGGAAGTGATTGCTATGGACTTCATGACTGATCTCCCTCTCAGTGGGGGTAAAACTGTATTGTGGGTTGTTACTGATTTGTTTTCTAAGCAAATACATTTGATTCCATGCGCAGGAATCCCCTCTGCTCAGAAACTGGCCCGCCTCTTCGTGACGCATATCTTTCGTTTACATTCGTTTCCGCGTAAGATAATTTGTGACCGCGGCAGTGGTTTCGTTTCTAAGTTTTGGAAAGCTTTCCTCAAGTTGGTGGGAGTGGAACAAGGGTTGTCTAGTGCATACCATCCTCAAACTGATGGTCAAACTGAACGTGTCAATGCTGTACTTGAATGTTATTTACGCTGTTATGTTAACTACCACCAGGATAACTGGGTAGAACTGTTACCTTTAGCAGAATATGCCTACAATAATGCCATGCATCAATCCACAGGTTTTAGCCCATTTTTTGCTGTGTATGGACAAGATTTCAGTCCCATCGCTCCTACAGATGATATAGAGGGGGAGGGGAACCCCGACATTGCCTCCTGGGCACACGCCCTCCGTACCACTTGGCCCTGGCTCGTTAGCAACCTCGACCGAGCCAAACGTAAATACAAAGCACAAGCTGACAAACATCGCTCCCCCGGGGGTGATCTGCAAGTGGGTACTTTGGTTTACCTTTCCACCAAAAATCTCCGTTCCACCCAACCGTGCCATAAGCTCAGTGCCAAATACATTGGCCCTTTCCCCATCACCCGGGTCATAAACCCTGTCACGGTGGAACTAGCTCTCCCCAAGTCCTTGAGGCGTGTGCATCCTGTTTTCCACATTAGCCTCCTCAAACCCCATGTTGCTTCTCCACGATGGCATCCGGACCCACCTCCTGCGCAACCCATCATGGTGGGGGGGAGGAACACTTCGAAGTCTCCAAGATCCTTGACTCCCGTGTTCACCATGGCAACCTGCAATATTTGGTCCGTTGGAAACATTTCCCCCCTGCCTATGACGAATGGGTACGTGCACGGGATGTCTCCGCCCCCGACCTCGTCGACGCCTTTCACATTGCTTACCCAGATCGGCCAGCCCCCTTGCGAACTGGGAGGGGGCCTTGAGGGGAGCAGAATGTCAGGCTGCTATCTCGGTTTCGTTATTGCCTCTGTCTCTGCGTTGTATTGTCTGCCCCCCAAGGTCGCATACCTAGGCCTGGGAACCCAGCTCCTGAGAAACTGTATTCAGCCTGTACGTGTAATCTCCCGCCTTCCCTGCCTTATAATATCTCCCAGCTAGTGAGCCTCTCATAGCTGTCATTTTATTCGTTTGCACTGTATGCCTAATTGACCAGTAAAAGCCATCTGTTTGGACTCTATATGACTTTGTGGTGATTTCTGGTTCTGTGGGCCAAGGGCTGACAGGGTCAGTGTTAGAGTTAGGGTTAATATTAGGGTTAGGGTTAGGGTTTGGTGTTAGGGTTAGGGTCAGGGTCAGGGTTCAGGATAGGGATAGGGATAGGGATAGGGATAGGGATAGGGATAGGGTTAGGGTTATGGTTAGAGTTAGGGTTAGGGTTAGGGTTATGGTTAAGGTTAGGGTTAGGGTTAGGGTTAGGGTTAAGGTTAGGGTTAGGGTGAGGATGAGGGTGAGGGTGAGGGTGAGGGTGAGGGTGAGGGTGAGGGTGAGGGTTAGGGTTAGGGTTAGAGTTAGGGTAATGTTAGGGTTAGGGTTAGGGTTAGGGTTAGGGTGAGGGTGAGGGTGAGGGTGAGGGTGAGGGTGAGGGTGAGGGTGAGGGTGAGGGTGAGGGTGAGGGTAAGGGTTAGGGTTAGGGTTAGCGATGGGGTTAGTGTTAGGGTTAAGGTCAGAGACGGTCTGGAGTTAGGGTTAGGGTTAGGGTTTTGGTTAGGATTAGGGTTGGGTTAGCGATAGGGTAAGTGTTAGGGTTAGGGTTAGGGTTAGGGTCAGAGACGGTCTGAAGTGAGGGTTAGGGTTAGGGTTTGGGTTAGGATTAGGGTTGGGTTAGCGATAGGGTTAGTGTTAGTGTTAGGGTTAGGGTCAGAGACGGTCTGGAGTTAGGGTTAGGGTAAGGGTTGGGTTAGGGTTAGGGTTAGGGTTAGGGTTATGTTAGGTTTAGGGTTAGGGTTGGGGTTGGGGTTAGGCTTAGGGTTAGGGTTAGGGTAGGTATAGGGATAGGGATAGGGATAGGGATAGGGATAGGGATAGGGATAGGGATAGGGATAGGGATAGGGATAGGGATAGGGATAGGGATAGGGATAGGGTTAGGGTTATGATTGTGGTTAGGGTAAGGGTTAGGGTTAGGGTTAGTGTTAGTGTTAGGGTTAGGGTTAGGCTTAGGCTTAGGCTTAGTTTAGGGTTAGGGTTAGGGCTAGGGCTAGGGTTAGGGTAAGGTTTAGGGTTAGGGTTAGGGTTGGTGTTACGGTTAGGGTTAGGGTTAGGGTTAGGGTTAGGTTTATGGTTAAGGTTAGGGTTAGGGTTGGGTTACGG
>NW_026612106.1:10000-12500 GCF_029931775.1 Euleptes europaea
TTGGGTTAGCGATAGGGTTAGGGTTAGGGTTAGGGTTAGGGTTAGGGTTAGGGTTAGGGTTAGGGTTAGGGTTAGGGTTAGGGTTAGGTTTAGGTTTAGGGTTAGGGTTAGGGTTAGGGTTAGGGTTAGGGTTAGGGTTAGGGTTAGGGTTAGGGTTAGGGTTGGGTTAGCGATAGGGTTAGTGTTAGTGTTAGGGTTAGGGTTAGAGAAAGGTTAGGGTTGGGTTAGGGTAAGGGTTCGGGTTAGGGTCTGGGGATATGGTTATGGTTTTTTTTATGGTTATGGTCAGGGTTGTCACGGTTTTAATCCTGGAATTAATCCTGTACATGTTCACAGAATAGTTATGTCAGATACCATGACAGGTTAGCGTTAGCGTTAGGGTTAGGGTTGGGTTAGCGATAGGGTTAGGGTTAGGGTTAGGGTTAGGGTTAGGGTTAGGGTTAGGGTTAGGGTAAGGTTTAGGGATAGGGTTAGGGTTAGGGTTAGGGTAAGGGTTAATGGTTAGGGTTAGGGTTAGGGTTAGGGTTTATGTTAGGGATAGGGTTGGTTTAGGGTAAGGGTTAGGGTTAGGGTTAGGGTCAGGGTTGTGGTTAGGGTTAGGGTTAGGGTTAGGGTTAGGGTTAGGGTTAGGGTTAGGGTTAGGGTTAGGGTGAGGGTGAGGGTGAGGGTTAGGGTTAGCGTTAGGGTAAGAGTTAGGGTTAGGGTTAGGGTTAGGGTTAGGGTTAGGGTTAGGGTTACGGTTAGGGTTAGGGTTTTGGTTAGGGTTAGGGTTAGGATTTGCGTTAGGGTTAGGGTTAGGGTTAGGGTTAGGGTTAGGGTTAGGGTTAGGGATAGGCTTCGGGTTAGGGTGAGGTTTAGGATGAGGGTGAGGGTGAGGGTGAGGGTGAGGGTGAGGGTGAGGGTGAGTGTTAGGGTTAGGGTTAGGGTTATGGTTAGGGTTAGGGTTAGGGTTAGGGTTAGATTTAGGGTTAATGTTAGGGTTAGGGTAAGGGTTAGGGTTAGGGTTAGGGTTAATGTTAGGGATACGGTTAGGGTTAGGGTTACGGTGAGAGTTAGGGTTAGGCTAGGGTTAGGGTCAGTGTTAGAGTTAGGGTTAATATTAGGGTTAGGGTTAGGGTTTGGTGTTAGGGTTAGGGTCAGGGTCAGGGTCAGGGATAGGGATAGGGATAGGGATAGGGATAGGGATAGGGATAGGGATAGGGATAGGGTTAGGGTTAGGGTTAGGGTTAGGGTTAGGGTTAGGGTTAGGGTTAGGGTTAGGGTTAGGGTTAGGGTTAGGGTTAGGGTTAGGGTTAGGGTTAGGGTTAGGGTTAGGGTTAGGGATAGGGTTGGGGTTAGGGTTAGGGTTAGGGTTAGGGTTAGGGTAAGTGTTAGGGTTAGGGTTACGGTTACAGTTAGGGTTAATGTTAGGGATAGGGTTAGGGTTAGGGTTAGGGTGAGGGTGAGGGTAAGGGTGAGGGTGACGGTCAGGGTGAGGGTGAGGGTGAGGGTGAGGGTGAGGGTTAGGGTTAGGGTTAGAGTTAGGGTTAATGTTAGGGATAGGGTTAGGGTTAGGGTTAGGGTTAGGGTTAGGGTGAGGGTGAGGGTGAGGGTGAGAGTGAGGCTGAGGCTGAGGCTGAGGGTGAGGGTGAGGGTGAGGGTTAGGGTTAGGGTTAATGTTAGGGATAGGGTTAGGGTTAGGGTTATGGTAAGGGATAGGGTTCGGGTTTAGGTTAGGGTTAGGGTTAGGGTTAATGTTAGGGATAGGGTAAGTGTCAGCCCTTGGCCCACAGAACCAGAAATCACCACAAAGTCATATAGAGTCCAAGCAAACGGCTTTTACTGGTCAATTAGGCATACAGTGCAAACGAATAAAATGACAGCTATGAGAGACTCACTAGCTGGGAGATAATATAAAGCAGAAAAGGCGGGAGATTACAAGCATAGGCTGAATACAGTTTCCCAGGAGCTGAGTTCCCAGGCCTAGGTATGCGACCTTGAGGGCCAGACAGTACAGCGCAGAGACAGAGGCAATAACGAAACCGAGATAGCAGCCTGACAGTAAGAGGGAGGGTGAGGGTGAGGGTGAGGGTGAGGGTTAGAGTTAGGGTTAATATTAGGGTTAGGGTTAGGGTTTGGTGTTAGGGTTAGGGTCAGGGTCAGGGTCAGGGATAGGGATAGGGATAGGGATAGGGATAGGGATAGGGATAGGGATAGGGATAGGGATAGGGATAGGGATAGGGATAGGGATAGGGATAGGGATAGGGATAGGGATAGGGATAGGGTTCGGGTTCGGCTTCGGCTTCGGCTTCGGCTTCGGCTTCGGCTTCGGCTTCGGCTTCGGGTTCGGGTTCGGGTTCGGGTTCGGGTTCGGGTTCGGGTTAGGATTGGGGTTAGGATTAGTGTTAGTGTTTGGGTTTGGGTTTGGGTTTGGGTTAAGGTTAGGTTAGAGTTAGGATTAGAGTTAGGGTTAGGGTTAGGGTTCGGGTTCGGGTTAATGTTAGGGATAGTGTTAGGGTTA
>NW_026612106.1:17500-27500 GCF_029931775.1 Euleptes europaea
TAGTGTTGTAACACTGCGTCCACATACACCGTACTTTCTACTTCTTTCACCTTTGTCGGTTTCGTAGGTTTTACAGGAGAAACTGCGGGGGTCTGCGGGGACGTTCCATTCACCGCAGACTGTGACCGGTTATTAGACAGGTCAAGAGGTGAGTCCAGGTTTAGCACTGGGGTATCCTGGAGATGATCCCTGTCCGAAGATGGAGAATTGTCCCCCACTGGGGCACTTATAATCCGAGACCCGGAGGGGTCTGTAGAAACAGGAAGATCGGGAGAGTCTCTGAACAGAAGTGCAGAGGGTGTGAACCGACCTGGCGTTGTAGTGCGGGCGGTCGCAGCGGCTCCGCGTTGAGACCTTCCCCGGTTTTGTGAAAGGTCAGGAAGCGAGTTCAGGGTTAACGCTGGGGTATCCCAGGAAAGATCCCTGTTCGAAGACGAAGAATTGTCCCCCACTGGGGCACTTGTAATCCAGGACCCGGAGGGGTCTGCGGAAGTAGAAAGTGCAGAGGGTGTGGGCCAACCCGGTGCTGTACTGCGGGTGGCCGCGGTGCCTCTGCGTTGAGGTCGTCCCCGACCTGGCGTTATACTGCGGACGGCCGCGGCGCCTCCGCGTTGAGACCTTCCCCGGTTTTGCGAGAAGTCAGGAAGCGAGTCCAGGGTTAATGCTAGGGTACCCCAGGGAGGATCCCTGTCCGAAGATGGAGAATTGTCCCCCAATGGGGCACTTGTAATCCAGGACCCGGAGGGGTCTGCAGAAGTAGGAAGTGCAGAGGGTGTGGGCCGTCCCGGTGCTGTACTGCGGGTGGCCGCGGTGCCTCTGCGTTGAGGTCGTCCCCGAGCTCGGGGCAATGCATTCGGTCGAGGGAGTTCCAGGCGTTGAGGACATGCTGAAACAAAGTGGTTCATCGCGCCGCAAACGAGGCAAGCTCCCCTTTGGAATCGGGATTCGCGATCTCGAGGGGGCCGTGCTGATCTCTGCGGGCAGGGAACGGAGACTTCGGGGGGAGGCTTTTGGTCTCCCCTCACCTTGGGTCGCTGACAAGGTAGTATCTCTGCCGAGTCGGCAAAAGAGATCTTCAGTTTGGGTGGTCTCCATGGAACTGGAGGTAGTACGGGTGCTGGTGTAGATCCAAGCAACGGGACCCCTGGACTTCCTGGGGGTGGCAGGACGGGAGCTCTGGGGTCCCCTGGCACCACAGGCACTGCTAGAGTTACTGGCAACATGGGCGTTCCGCCCAGAGGTGCCGCAGGTTGCTGCGGTTGAGCCTGATCCGGAGACCCTGGTTGTGGAGCTGGGGCCGAGCCATCCGGGTCGGCTTGTATCTGCTGCAAGCAGTCGTTGTCGTGAAGCAAAACGTGCATTTGACCCTGCAAGTGGGCCACCCGGTCTATGTGTTCCCGATTGTGCTGTCGGAGCAAAAACATATCCTTGCCCGCATCACCTAAGCGACGGGGCTGGCTGATTCGGAAGTTTGCAGTCCAGAGAGTTTCCTCATAGTGCAAGTCCTCTTTGGTTCCCTTACGATCCGCTAAAACTTGATCCGTTTCAAGTTTGGTGGTCAGGGTCGTGGTCACTAGTGGCAGAGCTTCCTGCTCCCATGCCGACATAGAGCCGGCTTGATCCGGAAGATCCAGTTGCGGCAGGACCTGAACCGCTAAGGTCGCTGCGTTGACGCCAAAGACGGGGGTTGACAGCTTAGCAATCCCGGCCATTGAAGCGGTGGTCTAGGTCATTCCGTAGAGGAGCGCAACCATCCGTTTTGCCAGTACTTTTAACCCGGCTCCGCACAACCGGGCCAGTTGAGCATCCTCCACTAGACAATCTGACACTAGGAGGTCGTGGCGGGCGCTGGCCTCCACGCTACGCCCTTACAAGTCCAGTCAGGCGGCTACGTTCCACTTCTGCCCGATGAACGTAGTCTAGGGCTTCCCCAAAGGAAGGTATCAAGGAGGAGACCCTTCCAGAGCTCCTGCTCCGGGGAACAGATCCACCGGGAACGGGCTCACTCGGAGAGCTCTGTAGTAGCTCCCATCCGAGCGGCAGGCGAGCCACACGGGGCTCCAGGCACGGTAAACTCACTCGGAGAGCTTTGTCTTAGCTCCCATCCGAGTGGCAGGCGAACCCTCCTGGGCTCCAGCCTGACTGATGAAAAGGGTGATGAAGGAGATAGCTGTCATAATGTGAGCTCTTGACCCAAAGAACCAGAAATCACCACAGAGACATTTACAATCCAAGCAGATGGATTTTACTGGTCAAATAGGCGATACAGTGCACAGAAGATAAAATGACAGCTATGAGTGTCTTGCTAGCTAGTTGGCAATATAAGGCTTGAAAACAGCGGGAGATTACAAAGCATCACCAAAGCCTAAACAGAGCACACTTTCCCAGGCTTTGGTATGTGGAGCTGTCCTTGAGGTCTGGACAGTTCAGCAAAGGAACAGAGGCAACAGAAACTGAGATAACAGCCTGACAGGGTTAGGGTTAGAGTTAGGATTAGGGTTAGGGTTAGGGTTAATGTTAGGGATAGGGTTAGGGTTAGGGTTAGGGTTAGGGTTAGGGTTATGGTTACTGTTAGAGTAAGGGTTAGAGTTAGGGTTACGGTTAGGGTTTGGTGTTAGGGTTAGGATTAGGGTTAGGGTTAGGGTTAGGGTCACGATAAGTTCAGGGTCAGGGTTAGGTTTAGGGTTAGGTATAGGGACAGGGACAGGGACAGGGACAGGGACAGGGACAGGGACAGGGACATGGACAGGGACAGGGACAGGGACAGGGACAGGGACAGGGACAGGGACAAAGACATGGACATGGACATGGACATGGACATGGAAAGGGACAGGGACAGGGACAGGGACAGGGACAGGGACAAGGACAGGGATAGGGACAGGGACAGGGACAGGGACAGGGAAATGGTTAGGGTTAGGGTTAGGGTTAGGGTTAGAATGGGAGGGGGCCTTAAGGGGAGCAGGATGTCCGGCTGTTATCTCAGTTTCTATGTTGCCTCTGTTCCTTTGCTGAACCGTCCAGACCTCAAGGACAGCTCCACATACCAAAGCCTGGGAAAGTGTTCTCTGTTTAGGCTTTGGTGATGCTTTGGTATGTGGCCTATTTGACCAGTAAAAGCCATCTGCTTGGATTCTAAATGTCTCTGTGGTGATTTCTGGTTCTTTGGGTCAAGAGCTCACATTATGACAGCTATCCTCTTCATCACCCTTTTCATCAGTCAGGCTGGAGCCCAGGAGGGTTCGCCTGCCGCTCGGATGGGAGCTACGACAGAACTCTCCGAGTGAGCCCGGTCCCGGTGGATCTGTTCCCCGGAGCAGGAGCTCTGGAAGGGTCTCCTCCTTGATACCTTCCTTTGGGGAAGCCCTAGACTACGGTCATCGGGCAGAAGTGGAACGTAGCCGCCTGACTGGACTTGTAAGGGCGTAGCGTGGAGGCCAGCACCCGCCACGACCTCCTAGTGTCAGATTGTCTAGTGGAGGATGCTCAACTGGCCCGGTTGTGCGGAGCCGGGTTAAAAGTACTGGCAAAACGGATGGTTGCGCTCCTCCACGGAATGACCTCGACCACCGCTTCAATGGCCGGGATTGCTAAGCTGTCAACCCCCGTCTTTGGCGTCAACGCAGCGACCTTAGCGGTTCAGGTCCTGCCGCAACTGGATCTTCTGGATCAAGCCGGCTCTATGTCGGCATGGGAGCATGAAGCTCTGCCACTAGTGACCACGACCCTGACCACCAAACTTGAAACGGATCAAGTTTTAGCGGATCGTAAGGGAACCAAAGAGGACTTGCACTATGAGGAAACTCTCTGGACTGCAAACTTCCGAATCAGCCAGCCCCGTCGCTTAGGTGATGCGGGCAAGGATATGTTTTTGCTCCGACAGCACAATCGGGAACACATAGACCGGGTGGCCCACTTGCAGGGCCAAATGCACGTTTTGCTTCACGACAACGACTGCTTGCAGCAGATACAAGCCGACCCGGATGGCTCGGCCCCAGCTCCACAACCAGGGTCTCCGGATCAGGCTCAACCGCAGCAACCTGCGGCACCTCTGGGCGGAACGCCCATGTTGCCAGTAACTCTAGCAGTGCCTGTGGTGCCAGGGGACCCCAGAGCTCCCGTCCTGCCACCCCCAGGAAGTCCAGGGGTCCCGTTGCTTGGATCTACACCAGCACCCGTACTACCTCCAGTTCCATGGAGACCACCCAAACTGAAGATCTCTTTTGCCGACTCGGCAGAGATACTACCTTGTCAGCGACCCAAGGTGAGGGGAGACCAAAAGCCTCCCCCCGAAGTCTCCGTTCCCTGCCCGCAGATATTAGCACGGCCCCCTCGAGATCGCGAATCCCGATTCCAAAGGGGAGCTTGCCTCGTTTGCGGCGCGATGAACCACTTTGTTTCAGCATGTCCTCAACGCCTGGAACTCCCTCGACCGAATGCATTGCCCCGAGCTCGGGGACGACCTCAACGCAGAGGCACCACGGCCACCCGCATTACAGCACCGGGACGGCTCACACCCTCTGCACTTCCTACTTCTGCAGACCCCTCCGGGTCCTGGATTACAAGTGCCCCATTGGGGGACAATTCTCCGTCTTCGGACAGGGATCCTCCCTGGAATACCCTAGCATTAACCCTGGAATCGCTTCCTGACCTCTCGCAAAACCGGGGAAGGTCTCAACGCGGAGGCGCCGCGGCCGTCCGCAGTATAACGCCAGGTCGGGGACGACCTCAACGCAGAGGCACCGCGGCCACCCGCAGTACAGCACCGGGTTGGCCCACACCCTCTGCACTTTCTACTTCCGCAGACCCCTCCGGGTCCTGGATTACAAGTGCCCCAGTGGGGGACAATTCTTCGTTTTCGGACAGGGATCATCTCCAGGATACCCCAGTACTAAACCTGGACTCGCCTCTTGACCTGTCTAATAACCGGTCACAGTCTGCGGTAAATGGAACGTCCCCGCAGACCCTCGCAGTTTCTCCTGTAAAACCTACGAAACCGACGAAGGTGAAAGAAGTAGAAAGTACGGTGTATGTGGACGCAGTGTTACAACACTATAAAGGGGGTCCCCAACTGCCTGTCAAGGCACTTATTGACTCCGGTTGCGCTCGCACTCTCATCAATGAAGCCACATTTGCAGCACTCAAAGTCAAGTCCGAGGCTTTACCAGCCCCCGTCCATTTTGCCCAAATGGATGGGAGCCATTTCAAAGGGGGCCCAGTTGATCATCGCACTATAGGGGTGGCGATGGGAATTGGCTCCCACTGGGAGCAAATAGACTTTACCATAGCCCGTATCCGATTTGAAGTGGTCCTGGGAATTAACTGGATTAAAGGTCATAGTCCCAGTATAGACTGGGACACGAACACGATCTCCTTTGCCAACCCCAAATGCGACCAGCACCGACAGCAAGTTGCGGTGCTGTCTCCACCCGCTTCGGCATTAATCTCCGAAGTCCCATCACCGCCATCCCTCCCTGATGTATACCAGGACTTTGCTGATGTCTTCAACATTAAAGAATGTGATGCCTTACCCCCCCACCGGGCCACTGACTGTGCAATTGAAGTGGTAAAGGACTGCACACTAACCAAGAGTAAAATTTACCCTATGAGCGCTTCCGAGCGCACTGTACTACGAGACTTTTTGGACAAAAACCTTGCCAGAGGGTTCATTCGCCCATCGAATGCCCCAAACTCAGCCCCTGCATTTTTCGTCCGAAAAAAGGAGGGCGACCTTCGCCTATGCATTGACTTCAGAAAACTCAATGCAGTTACTCAAGCCAACGCCTATCCTATACCACTAATATCAGATATTTTGGGGCAGTTGCAGGAGGGTCGTATATTCTCCAAGTTGGACTTAGTAGAAGCCTACTACCGGGTCCGCATCCGCGAAGGAGACGAGCCCCTCACTGCCTTCTCTAGCTGTTTTGGAATGTTTGAATTCCTCGTGATGCCTTTCGGGTTGAAAGGGGCCCCGGGGGTCTTCATGCAACTCATCAACGAAATCCTCCACGATTTGCTGTATCGCGGGGTGGTGGTTTATTTGGATGACATTCTTATTTATTCAAAAACCATGGATGAGCATGTAGTTCTGATCCGAGAAGTTCTGCAGCGCCTGCGCAATCACCAACTCTTTGCAAAGTTGGCTGAATGCGAATTTCATCAGAGCAAAATAACGTTCTTAGGATACATAATCTCCCACCATGGCCTTAGCATGGACCCTACCAAGGTCCAATCCGTTCTCGATTGGACCCCTCCTACCAACCGCAAACAAGTGCAACAGTTTCTAGGTTTTGCTAATTTCTATCGCGGGTTCATCCCTAACTTCGCCCAAGTGGCGCTACCCATTACCGACCTGCTGAAAACCAAGGGTAAAGAAAACTCGGCTACTTTACCCTCCGCTAAAATACTGTGGACTGATAAATGCCAACCCGCTTTTGTAGCCCTCAAACGCCTCTTCACTTCGGAACCCGTGCTACGGCACCCAGACCCGAATCGAATGTTCATTGTGCAAGTCGATGCCTCCGACGTGGCTATGGGAGGGGCTCTTCTTCAAAAAGGACCGGATGGTCTCCTTCACCCTTGCGCTTACTTCTCGAAGAAGTTTGCGCACTCCCAATTGAACTGGCCCATTTGGGAGAAAGAGGCATCGGCCGTTCACCATGCACTTACTCTATGGCGACAATTCCTGGAGGGGTCTAAAGTCCCCTTTGAAGTTTGGACCGATCACAAAAATCTAGCTGCCCTCACGGGGTCCCATAAATTGTCCGCAAAACAGCAGCGTTGGGCAGAATTCTTTGCTCAGTTTCGTTTCGTCCTGTAGCATGTCCCTGTAAAACAAAACGTTCTCGCAGATGCTCTCTCCCGGTTACCTCAATACCCGGCGAAACTCGATCGGCCAACAAACTCTTTATTTACACCCGCACAAAGAGAAGCCCTACCTGTACTAGCTGTACAAACTCGATCCCAGACGCTGCCGAAACGGAAGCACGCAATAACCGGAGCGCAAGCTCCTCCAGCCCTACCGGCTGCCCAGCCGCCTCCGCAACCGAAACATGATGGCCGGCGCTCCCGCTCCTCCAGCTCCACCGGCCGCCCTGCCGCCTGCAGTCTGCACACCACTGCAAGTAAGAGCTTCCCCCTCGTCAACCCCCATGACTGCTCCTGATGCCACTATGACCAAGGGGGGGGGCCCCCATCTCCGAATCTATCTTAAAGTCCCTTCGGGAACAATGCCTTATGGAACGCTCAGATCAAGACCTGCCTCCTGGTGTAATCGAACAAGGAGGCTCTTGGTACAAAGACTCGAAATTGTATGTGCCAAAAGCGCTCCGAAAAGACGTTTTACACTTGGCTCATGGAGTAAAGACAGCTGGACACTTTGGGTTCCTGAAAACCCTTCACCTGTTGCGCAGACAATTTTGGTGGGGGGGAATGCGTTCTGACTTTGACTCTTTTATTCGCAGCTGTCCTGTTTGCGCCACAGTGAAACGTTCTCAAGGCAAGCCCCCAGGCCTACTGCAACCACTTGAAATACCCAACAGACCCTGGGAAGTGATTGCTATGGATTTTATGACGGATCTCCCTCTCAGCGGGGGAAAAACTGTATTATGGGTTATCACTGACTTATTTTCTAAGCAAATACATTTGGTTCCATGTGCGGGGATCCCCTCCGCTCAGATATTGGCCCGCCTCTTCGTGTCACATGTCTTTAGACTACATTCGTTTCCGCGCAAAATAATCTGCGACCGCGGAAGTAGTTTCGTTGCTAAGTTTTGGAAAGCTTTTCTCAAATTGGTGGGGGTGGAACAGGGGTTATCTAGTGCATACCATCCCCAAACGGATGGTCAAACCGAACGTGTCAATGCTGTACTTGAATGTTATTTGCGCTGTTATGTCAACTACCACCAAGATGACTGGGTAGAACTGTTGCCTTTTGCAGAATATGCTTACAATAATGCTGTACATCAGTCCACAGGCTTCAGCCCGTTTTATGCGGTGTATGGACAGGACTTTGGTCCTATCACCCCGATAGAAGGTTTGGAGGGGGAGGGGGATGCCGACATTGCCTCTTGGGCACACACCCTCCGTACCACATGGCCCTGGCTGGTTAGCAACCTTGACCGAGCCAAGCGCAAATACAAGGCGCAGGCCGACAACCATCGTTCCCCTGGGGGGGACCCGCAAGTGGGTAACCTAGTATACCTTTCCACCAAGAACCTGCGTTCCACCCGTCCGTGCCTTAAGCTCAATGCTAAGTACATTGGCCCATTTCCCATCATTCGCATCATAAATCCTGTCACGGTGGAACTGTCTCTCCCCAAAACCCTGAGGCGTGTGCACCCCGTTTTCCATATCAGCCTTCTAAAGCCCCATGTTGCTTCCCCGCAATGGCACCCGGAGCCGCCTCCTAAACAGCCCATAATGGTGGGGGGGGAAGAACATTTCGAAGTCTCTAAAATCCTGGATTCCCGCATACACCATGGAGTCTTGCAATACTTGGTCCGCTGGAAACACTTCCCCCCTGCCTATGACGAATGGGTTTGCGCACGGGATGTCTCCGCCCCCAAACTCGTCAACGCCTTTCACATTGCCTACCCAGACAGACCAGCCCCCTTGCAGAATGGGAGGGGGCCTTAAGGGGAGCAGGATGTCAGGCTGTTATCTCAGTTTCTATGTTGCCTCTGTTCCTTTGCTGAACCGTCCAGACCTCAAGGACAGCTCCACATACAAAAGCCTGGGAAAGTGTGCTCTGCTTAGGCTTTGGTGATGCTTTGTAATCTCCCGCTGTTTTCAAGCCTTATATTGCCAACTAGCTAGCAAGACACTCATAGCTGTCATTTTATCTTCTGTGCACTGTTTTGCCTATTTGACCAGTAAAAGCCATCTGCTTGGATTCTAAATGTCTCTGTGGTGATTTCTGGTTCTTTGGGTCAAGAGCTCACACAGGGACAGTGACAGGGACAGGGACAGGGACAAAGACGTGGAAATGGAAAGGGACAGGGACAGGGACAGGGACAGGGACAAGGACAAGGACAAGGACAGGGACAGGGACAGGGACAGGGACAGGGACAGGGACAGGGAAAGGGAAAGGGAAAGGGAAAGGGAAAGGGAAAGGGAAAGGGAAAGGGTTAGGGTTAGGGTTAGGGTTAGGGTTTGGGTTAGAGTTAGGGTTAGGGTAAGAGTTAGGGTTTGGTGTTAGGGTTAGGGTTAGGATTTGGGGTTAGGGTTAGGGTTAGGGTTAGGGTTATCGTAACGGTTAGGGTTACGGTTAGGGTTAGGGTTAGGGTTAGGGTTAGGGTTAGGGTTAGGGTTAGGGTTAGGGTTAGGGTTTGGGGTTAGGGTTAGGGTTAGGGTCAGGGTCTGGTGAAGGTTGTCGTGGATCGGGCCTTTAAGTGCCTACACTCTTTGAAAGGATCCCTTCCTAAGAAGGGACTAGAGCGTCTTCATTAGGAAGCTCTTGATAGAGCTGACCTTGAGAGTATTCCATCAGCCTGTCAGCATTACACAGACTTTCATTATACATTACAGAAACCTCTGCAGTGGCCCAGTTTGCATGATGTGTACTAGCTCTATAAGGAATTAATCCTGAACATGTTCACAATAAACCATAGTTATGTCATTGACCATGACAGGGTTAGGGTTAGGCTTAGGGTTAGGGTTAGGGTTATCGTCAGGGTTAGGGTAACGGTTAGGGTTAGGGTTAGGGTTAGGGTTAGGGTTAAGATTCGGGTTTGGGGTTAGGGTTAGGGTTAGGGTTAGGGTTAGGGTCAGGGTCTGGTGAAGGTTGTCGTGGATCGGGCCTTTAAGTGCCTACACTCTTTGAAAGGATCCCTTCCTAAGAAGGGACTAGAGCGACTTTATTAGGTGGCTCTTGATTGAGCTGACCTTGAGAGTATTCCATCAGCCTGTCAGCATTACACAGACTTTCATTATACATTACAGAAACCTCTGCAGTGGCCCAGTTTGCATGATGTGTCCTAGCTCTATAAGGAATTAATCCTGA
>NW_026612106.1:40000-49731 GCF_029931775.1 Euleptes europaea
AGGGTTAGGGTTAGGGTTAGGGTTAGGGTCAGGTTTAGAGTTAGGGTTAGGGTTAGGGTTAGGGTTAGGATTAGGGTTAGGGTTAGGGTTAGGGTTAGTTTTAGGGTTAGGGTTAGTTTTAGGGTTAGTTTTAGGGTTAGGGTAAGGGTTAGGGTTAGGGTTAGGGATAGGGATAGGGATAGGGACAGGGATAGGGATAGAGATAGAGATAGGGATAGGGATAGGGATTGGGATAGGGATAGGGATAAGGATAGGGATAGGGATAGGGATAGGGATAGGGATAGGGATAGGGATAGGGATAGGGATAGGGATAGGGATAGGGATAGGGATAGGGATAGGGATAGGGATAGGGATAGGGATAGGGATAGGGATTGGGATAGGGATAGGGATAGGGATAGGGATAAGGTTAGGGTTAGGGTTAGGGTTAGAGTTAGAGTTTGGTGTTAGGGTTAGGGTTAGGGTGAGGGTTAGGGTGAGGGTGAGGGTGAGGGTGAGGGTGAGGGTTAGGGTCAGGGTTATGGTTACGGTTATGGTTAGGGTAAGGGTTAGGGTTAGGGTTAGGTTTAGGTTTAGGGTTAGGGTTAGGGTTATTTTTAGGGTTAGGGTTAGGGTTATTTTTAGGGTTAGGGTTAGTTTTAGGGTTAGTTTTAGGTTAGGGTAAGGGTTAGGGTTAGGGTTAGGGTTAGGGTTAGGGATAGGGATAGGGACAGGGATAGGGATAGAGATAGGGATAGGGATAGGGATAGGGATAGGGATAGGGATAGGGATAGGGATTGGGATAGGGATAGGGATAGGGATAGGGATAGGGATAGGGATAGGGATAGGGATAGGGATAGGGATAGGGATAGGGATAGGGATAGGGATAGGGATAGGGATAGGGATAGGGATAGGGATAGGGATAGGGAAAGGGAAAGCGATAGGGATAGGGATAAAGATAGGGTTCGGGTTCGGATTTGGGTTCGGGTTCGGGTTAGGGTTAGGGTTAGGGTTAGGGTTGGGGTTAGGGTTAGGATTAGGTTTAGGTTTTTGGTTAAGGTTAGGTTAGAGTTAGGATTAGAGTTAGGGTTAGGGTTAGGGTTTGGGTTAGGGTTAGGGATAGGGTTAGGGTTAGGGTGAGGGTTAGGGTTAGGGTGAGGGTGAGGGTGAGGGTGAGGGTGAGGGTGAGGGTGAGGGTGAGGGTGAGGGTGAGGGTGTGGGTGAGGGTGAGGGTGATGTTGAGGGTTAGGGTTAGGGTTAGGGTTAGGGTTATGCTTAATATTAGGGTTAGGGTTAGGGTTTGCTGTTAGGGTTAGCGTCAGGGTCAGGGTCAGGGTCGGGGATAGGGATAGGGATAGGGATAGGGATAGGGATAGGGATAGGGATAGGGATAGGGACTGGGATAGGGATAGGGATAGGGATAGGGATAGGGATAGGGATAGGGATAGGGATAGGGATAGGGATAGGGATAGGGATAGGGATAGGGATAGGGATAGGGATAGGGATAGGGATAGGGATAGGGATAGGGATAGAGATAGGGTTAGCGTTAGGGTTAGGGTTAGGGTTAGGGTTAGGGTTAGGGTTAGGGTTAGACTAAGGGTAAGGGTTAGGGTTAGGGTTATGCATAGGGTTAGGGTTAGGGTTAGGGTTATGGTTAGGGTTAGGGTTAGGGTTAGTGTTAGAGTTAGAGTTAGGGTTAATGTTAGGTTTAGGGTTGTGGTTAGGGTTTGGCGTTAGGGTTCGGGTCAGGGTCAGGGTCAGGGTCAGGTCAGGGTCAGGGTCAGGGTCAGGGTCAGGGTTAGGGATAGTGATAGGGATAGTAATAGGGATATAGATAGGGCTGGGTTAGGGTTAGGGTTTGGGTTAGGGTTAGGGTTAGGGTTAGGGTTAGGGTTAGGGTTAGGGTTAGGGTTAGGGTTAGGGTTAGGGTAAGGGTTAGGGTTAGGGTCAGGTTTAGGGTTAGGGTTAGGGTTAGGGTTAGGATTAGGGTTAGGGTTAGGGTTAGGGTAAGGGTTAGGGTTCGGGTTAGGGTTAGGGATAGGGATAGCGATAGGGATAGGGATAGCGCTTGGGATAGGTATAGGGATAGGGATAGGGTTATGGTTAGGGTTGGGGTTGTTGTTAGGGTTAGGATTAGGGTTAGGGTTAGGGTTAGGGTGTGGGTGAGGGTGAAGGTGAGGGTGAGGGTGAGGGTTAGGGTTAGGGTTAATGTTAGGGATAGTGTTAGGTTTAGGGTGAGAGTGAGGGTTAGGGTTAGGGTTGGGTTAGCGATAGGGTTAGTGTTAGGGTTAGGGTTAGGGTTAAGGTCAGAGATGGTCTGGAGTTAGGGTTATTGTTAGGGTTTGGGTTAGGATTAGGGTTGGGTTAGCGATAGGGTTAGTGTTAGGGTTAGGGTTAGGGTCAGAGACGGTCTGGAGTTAGGGTTAGGGTTAGGATTAGGGTATGGTTAGCGATAGGGTTAGTGTTAGGGTTAGGGTTAGGGTTAGGGTCAGAGACGGTCTGGAGTTAGGGTTAGGGTTAGGGTTTGGGTTAGGATTAGGGTTGGGTTAGCGATAGGGTTAGTGTTAGTGTTAGGGTAAGGGTCAGAGACGGTCTGGAGTTAGGGTTAGGGTTAGGGTTGGGTTAGGGTTAGGGTTAGGGTTAGGGTTAGGGTTAGGGTTAGGGTTAGGATTAGGGTTAGGGTTAGGGTTAGGGTTAGGGTTAGGTTAGGTTAGGTTTAGGGTTAGGGTTGGGGTTAGGCTTAGGGTTAGGGTTAGGGTTTGGGCTAGGACTAGGGTTAGGGTAAGCTTAAGGGTTCGGGTTAGAGTTAGGGTTAGGGTGAGGGTTACGGTTAGGGTTGGGGTTAGGGTTAGGGTTAGGGTTAGGGTTAGGGTTAGGTTTAGGGTTAGGTTTAGGGTTAGGGTTAGGGTTAGGGTTGGGTTAGGGTTAGGGTAAGGGTAAGGTTTAGGGTTAGGGTTAGGGTTAGGGTTTGTGTTAGGGTTAGGGTTGGGGTTAGGGTTAGGGTTAGGGTTAGGGTTAGGGTTAGGGTTAGGGTTAGGGTTAGTGTTAGGGTTAGGTTTAGGGTTAGGGTTAGGGTTAGGGTTAGGGTTAGGGTTAGGGTTAGGGTTAGCGTTGGGTTAGGGTTCGGGTTCGGGTTTGGGTTCGGGTTCGGGTTATGGTTAGGGTTGGATTAGGGTTAGGGTTAGGGTTAGGGTTAGGGTTAGGGTTAGTGTTAGTGTTAGGTTTATTCTTAGGCTTAGGCTTAGTGTGAGGGTCTCTGTTTATGTGTCTCTGCTTCCCATCACCTGCTATCAGTGAACTCGTAAAAGCAGTTCACACCTTCTGGTCTCAGGCGCCAGGCCTGATTGCCCCGAGTATCCCCCCCCGCTGTTCTTCCTGTCAGTACTCCCTCAGGCCGATGCGGCCTTGGAAGTGTGATAGCTTCACCAGACTTCCTGGGACTCGTCTGATGTTTTGTATTATGCCAAGCTTGTAACTTCCCATAACAATAAGTGTGAACCCCAGTGCCCCAGTGCCCTGGAGTCAATATATTCTGTAAACCCGATTAGCCCCTCACTTGCAACTTGCTACCTGTGCCTGTCTCATCTCCTGATGTCTTCAATAAATCCTTTGTTTCTTTATCAACGTCTGAACATTTGATTTGGAGAAGTAAACTCAGAGAGAGGGGATCTCTCACATTAAGTTGCAAGTCTTTGCCTCTCGAACTGCTGCTGTACCTTTTGGGACAGAATGTCAGGCGACGAGGAAAACACCCCTACTACCCCTGACGCACCGGACGGACCGGTGGTACCGGAGAAACCGGACCCCAAGGAGGAGGGTGCCAAACCAAAGAAGCCTAGGGATCCCATCCCCGACCAAGGCCGGGACGGACGTCCCCGAGGACTTTTTAACAATTGGCTGGACTCCCCCAAGGGTTGGTCTCTCTCCCGAACCGCGGCGAAGGATCGCCGTTTGGCCTTCCCTAGCACGGGACTTGAGGGGGACCCGGCGCGCAAGGAGGCCCTGATGGAAGAGGAACGCAGGCAGTGGCTGGAGGATCGCCAAGCCATGCAGGAGCAGATGGAGTCCATGCGGCTTGTGATGGGTGAGATGGCAGCGGCCCTGGACGCGATGAAAGTGCAACCGCCTGCCGGCAACCCCCCGGACGGAACGCCCCGCGCCTCCTAGCCTCCCGTCCCGTCGGGACCTGAAAGTCACGTATGACGGTTCAGGGGACCAGTTGACCTTTT
This sequence comes from Euleptes europaea, assembly GCF_029931775.1. Taxonomy (NCBI): domain Eukaryota; kingdom Metazoa; phylum Chordata; class Lepidosauria; order Squamata; family Sphaerodactylidae; genus Euleptes; species Euleptes europaea. Next base: position 44,206 of record NW_026612106.1, read on the forward strand.
TCATGGTCCAAGTGGACATTTTTATGCGAGAACAAGGCCGAACCTTCACTTCCGAGGAGTCCCGGGTGCAGTACGTGGCTTCCTTACTGCAAGGGGAGGCGGCCGCCTGGATGGTGTTTCAGTATGAACTCCGCTCGCCGGTGCTGCGAACCCTGGACGAGTTTATGGTAGCACTCCGAAACCGCTTTGAGGACCCGACTCTGGGTGAGCGGGCTAAAGCCTCCCTGATGCAACTGCGCCAAGGGACAAAGTCGGTGGCGCAGTATGCAAGTGAATTCCAGTCACTGGCCAGCCGAATCCTGGACTGGAGTGAGGCCACTTTAGTACAGTGTTTCAGGGAGGGCCTCAACCCGGACCTCCAACATTGGGCTTTTATGCAAGGGAACCCCCCGGATGTGGAAGGTTGGGTTCGCCACGCTGCCGACATCGAGAATCGCAAACAACTCCTGACCTTGTCCAAACAACGCGTTGGACGAGACCCGAGACCCCGGAGTGACCGGGGCCGAGACTTCCGACCGGGAGGGAGCGGGGGTCCCTCGGCCGCTGAACGCCGCAAGCGTTTTGTGACCGGTGTCTGCCTGACCTGCGGGGGAAAGGGACACTTTGCGTCGCAATGCCCCTCTCGTTCCGGTCGTCCCAACCCCCCTCGCCAAGCCCCGACCGAACCGCAGAAGGCGGCCCGCTGAGGACCAGCCCCGCCGCAGGAGCGGACCACCGGGCCGGCGTTCCGGCGCACCCTCCGCTCTCCATGCGCGCCCCCAGGATGTGATCTCCACCTCTACAGGCCCAACGGGGTCCCGGATTACAAATACTACTTTTGATTCGGACGGATCCCCGAACGCCACCACTCCGTCGCCCCTCTTCCAGCGAGGAGGAAGAGTGGGAACAGCCGGCAAAAAACGCCGTCGGTCTGCTGTAGAGGGGGCTCCGCAGCAGACCGCCCCTGTCGTTGTGCAAGGAGCTCCACCGATGGTAAGCGCCCAAGAGGACAATGTGTATGTGCGTGTTCACCTGTCCCTACCCAGAGGGGGGTCCCAGTTTAGAATTCCCCGCCTTGGTTGACTCGGGTGTGCCCGCACCATGATTAGTGAGGAAGCTGCAAGAAACTGGGAGTTCGGCGCAAGCGGCTTCCGGGACCCCTCCGCTTTTCCCAGATGGACGGGAGCGATTTTAAACGGGGCCCAGTGACCCACCGCACTGCAGCCGTGATTATGTCTGTGGGAGAACATTGGGAACGCTTGTATTTTACCATCGCCCCTATTGTAACCCAGTAGTGTTAGGGATGAACTGGCTACGGGGGCACAACCCCTCCATCGACTGGGTTAAACGGTTTGCTCTCGTTTCCCGAAAGCCCCTGTGGGTTGCATGACAAGGAACGGGTACTCAGGACTCCGGCCGCCGCATTGGTAGGGTCCCCCACCCCAACCTCCGTTCCTCAGCAACTGCCCACAGAATACTCGCAGTTTGCGGATGTCTTTGATGTTAGAGAATGTGAGACGAACTACCTCCCCACAGAGAGACGGACTGTGCCATCGAAATTGTGGGGGAAGGCAAGCTGTCTAAAGGGAAGGTCTATCCCATGAGCCCTAGTGAGAAGGCGGTGTTACGGGACTATCTGGATGCCAACTTGGCGAGGGGTTTCATACGCCCTTCCAAAGCTCCTTATTCGGCCCCAGCCTTCTTTGTGAAGAAAAAGACGGGAGATCTAAGACTGTGTATTGACTTTCGTAGGCTAAACGCGGTCACCCAGTCCTAACGCTTACCCTCTTCCTCTTATTCCCGACCTTCTAGCACAATTGAAGGAGGGCCGAATCTTCACCAAACTGGACTTGGTGGAAGCATACCACCGCATTCGCATTAAAGAAGGAGACGAACCCAAAACGGCCTTTTCCAGCTGTTTTGGAATGTTTGAATACCTAGTCATGCCGTTCGGACTTTCGGGGGCTCCCAGTGTGTTTATGCAATTGATTAATGAGGTTTTACATGATTTGCTGTTTCGGGGGGTGGTGGTATTTCTCGATGACATCCTTATTTACTCTGAAACCATGGAAGAACATGTGCGCCTAGTGCGAGAAGTGCTCCAGCGGCTGCGGGAGCACAAACTGTATGCTAAGGTATCCAAATGTGAGTTCCACCAACCTTCCATTACTTTTCTTGGGTACGTGATTTCCCACCAAGGGTTAGAAATGGACCCCGCAAAGGTCCAGGCGGTGCGAGATTGGGAACCCCCCACTACCCGCCGCCAGCTTCAGCAGTTTTTGGGATTCGCTAACTTTTACCGAAACTTCATTCCCAACTTTGCCCAAGTTGCGCTTCCTCTCACTGCCCTGTTGCGTACCAAGGACAAGGGGGCTAGCGCCGCGCTTCCCTCAGCCCGTTTGCAATGGTCCCCCCAGTGCCAGCAGGCTTTTGAACGTTTAAAGCTACTTTTTTCATCCGAACCCGTTTTGGCTCACCCGGATTGCACCAAGCCTTTCGTGGTGCAGGTGGATGCCTCAGATGTGGCCATGGGCGGGGCCCTATTGCAGAGGGATGAAGGGGGGCGGTTGAGACCATGCGCCTACTTCTCCAAAAAGTTTTCCCAGTCCGAAATCAACTGGGCTATTTGGGAGAAGGAGGCGGCGGCGGTCAAACATGCCCTCACCATATGGAGACACTTCTTAGAAGGTGCCGAACTGCCGTTTGAAGTATGTACCGATCACAAGAATCTCGAGGCTCTCAAGGGAGCTAGAAAGCTCAACGCCAAACAAATTCGGTGGGCCCAATTTTTCGCCAAATTCCGGTTCACTCTCAAACATGTTCCGGGCAAGGAAAATGCCCTAGCCGACGCTTTGTCACGACTCCCCCAGTATCGCAACGATTTCGATCGCCCTGTCGACTCCCTGTTCACTCCCGAGCAGCGTGGGGAGGTCCCCAGCTTAGCCGTCACTACCCGGTCCCAAGCCCATCGACCAGAGACCCCCCCTACGCTCAAAGGTATCCTGGAAGCCTTCCAACAGCGGCTCCGGGACGCTTCCTTACAGGAGGAGGAGCACCATCTCCTCCCTACTGGCCTGGAACGAACCAACACTTGGTGGATGCAAGGGGGGAAAACTGTATGTCCCATCCCTCCCTTCGTAAAGAGGTATTGGGACTTGTACATGGTGCCAGGTTGGCAGGTCATTTTGGTTTCATAAAAACACTTCACCTGGTACGGAGGCAGTTCTGGTGGCCCGGTATGAGAGCCGATGTGGAGCTGTATGTACGCAGCTGCCCCACTTGCGCCACAGCCAAGAAACGGATGGGAAAACCCCCAGGGCTTCTCAAACCGCTGGAGAACCCCTCCCGCCCCTGGGAAGTAGATTTTATCACCGACCTACCTCCCAGTCGGGGAAAACGGTTCTCTGGGTAATCACGGACCTTTTTCCAAACAGGTCCATTTTGTTCCATGTGCAGGTCTTCCTTCAGCCCAGGGTTTGGCTAAACTATTTGTTACACATGTCCTCAGGCTACACTCGGTCCCGAGGAAGGTCCTCTCCGACCGGGGGGTCCAGTTTGTTGCCAAATTCTGGCGAGCCTTCCTAAAGCTCATGGGGGTGGAGGAACAAGGTTTGTCTTCCGCCTATCACCCCCAGACGGATGGTCAAACGGAACGAGTAAACGCGGTGGTAGAATGTTATTTGCGTTCCTATGTAAATTTCCACCAGGATGACTGGGTCGACCTGCTGCCATTCGCCGAATATGCGTACAACCATGCGCCTCATTCCTCTACCGGCTTTAGTCCCTTCCATGTAATATACGGGACGGAATTCGGTCCTTTCGGTTCCGCCCCGTCACGCCAGAGCTATAAACCACCCCTGATCTTCAGGAGTGGATTCAGGCAGTTAAATCTACCTGGCCATGGCTGCTCAAAAATCTTGAGAAGGCAAAAAGCAAGTACAAGAACAGGCAGACAAACACCGGTCTCCGGGATGGGAGCTAAAGGTGGGGGAGCAAGTGTATCTGTCCACCAAAAACCTCCGCTCTCTTCGTCCCTGCAAAAAACTGAGCGACCGTTATGTGGGACCTTTCCCCATTACCAGAGTGATCAATGAGGTTACCGTGGAACTGAAACTCCCAAAGACCCTCAAGGGAGTCCATCCCGTATTTCATATTAGTCTCCTAAAACCTCATGTGGCAGCTCCCCAGTTCCACCCCCCTCCCGACCATGAGATTCCTACTGTGGTAGGAGGGGATACCCATCTGGAAATATCCAAGGTCTTAGATTCCAAATGGAAGAAGGGGAAACTGTTTTACTTTGTTCGTTGGAAAAACCTTGGGTCCGCTCACGACGAGTGGGTGGCCGCACCCCACATGGCGGCCCCTCGCATGGTCCGAGATTTCCACCTCGCTTATCCCGATAAGCCTCGCCCTCTCGAGGACCCCGGAGGGGGGCCTTAAGGGGGGCAGAATGTGAGGGTCTCTGTTTATGTGTCTCTGCTTCCCATCACCTGCTATCAGTGAACTCGTAAAAGCAGTTCACACCTTCTGGTCTCAGGCGCCAGGCCTGATTGCCCCGAGTATCCCCCCCCCGCTGTTCTTCCTGTCAGTACTCCCTCAGGCCGATGCGGCCTTGGAAGTGTGATAGCTTCACCAGACTTCCTGGGACTCGTCTGATGTTTTGTATTATGCCAAGCTTGTAACTTCCCATAACAATAAGTGTGAAACCCCAGTGCCCCAGTGCCCTGGAGTCAATATATTCTGTAAACCCGATTAGCCCCTCACTTGCAACTTGCTACCTGTGCCTGTCTCATCTCCTGATGTCTTCAATAATCCTTTGTTTCTTTATCAACGTCTGAACATTTGATTTGGAGAAGTAAACTCAGAGAGAGGGGATCTCTCACACTTAGGCTTAGTTTAGGGTTAGGGTTAGGGCTAGGGCTAGGTTAGGGTAAGTTTTAGGGTTAGGGTTAGGGTTGGTGTTACGGTTAGGGTTAGGGTTAGGGTAGGGTTAGGGTTAGGGTTAGGTTAGGGTTAGGGTTAGGGTTAGGGTTAGGGTTAGGGTTAGGGTTAGGGTTAGGGTTAGGGTTAGGGTTAGGGTTAGGTTAGGGTTAGGGTTAGGGTTAGGGTTAGGGTTAGGGTTGGGTTAGCGATAGGGTTAGTGTTAGTGTTTGGGTTAGCGTTAGGGTTAGGGTTAGGGTTAGGTTAGAGAAAGGTTAGGGTTGGGTTAGGGTACGGGTTAGGGTTAGGGTCTGGGATATGGTTATGGTTATGGTTATGGTCAGGGTTGTCACGGTTTTAATCCTGGAATTAATCCTGTACATGTTCACAGAATAGTTATGTCAGATACCATGACAGGTTAGCGTTAGCGTTAGCGTTAGCGTTAGTGTTAGGGTTAGGGTTAGGGTTAGGGTTAGGGTTAGGGGTTAGGGTTTGGGTTAGGGTTAGGGTTAGGGTTAGGGTTAGGGTTAGGGTTAGGGTTAGGGTTAGCCATAGCGTTAGGGTTAGGGTCAGAGACAGGGTCTGGAGTTAGGTTTAGGGTTAGGGTTAGGGTTGGGTTAGGGTTAA
>NW_026612107.1:5000-10000 GCF_029931775.1 Euleptes europaea
GGTTAGGGTTAGGGTTAGGGTTAGGGTTAGGGTTAGGGTTAGAGTCAGAAACAGGGTCTGGGGTTAGGGTTTGGGGAAGGGGAAGGGGAAGGGGAAGGGGAATTTGAAGGGGAAGGGAAGGGGAAGGGGAAGGGGAAGGGGAAGGTTAGGGTTAGGTTTAGGGTTAGGGTTGGGTATGGGTTAGGGTTACGGTTAGGGTTAGGGTTAGGGTTAGGGTTAGGGTTAGGGTTAGGGTTAGGGTTAGGGTTAGGGTTAGGGTTAGGGTTAGGGTTAGGGTTAGGGTTAGGGTTAGGGTTAGGGTCAGGGTCAGAGTCAGAGTCAGAGTCAGGGTCTGGGGTTAGGGTAAGGGTAACGGTTAGCGTCAGGGTCTGGGTCAGGGTTGTCGTGGTTTTAATCCTGGAATTAATACTGTGCATGTTCACAGAATACCATAGTTCTGTCAGAAACCATAATAGGGTTAGGGGTTTGGGTTAGGGGTTAGGGTTAGGGTTAGGGTTCGGGTTAGGGTTGGGGTTAGGGTTAGAGTTAGGGTTAGGGTTAGGGTTAGGGTTAGGGTTAGGTTCAGGGTTAGGGTTAGGGTTAGGGTTAGGGTTAGGGTTAGCGTTTAGCGTTAGGGTTAGGGTTAGGGTTAGGGTTAGGGTTAGGGTTAGGGTTAGGGTTAGGGTTAGGGTAAGGGTTAGGGTTAGGGTTAGGGTTGGGTATGGGTTAGGGTTAGGGTTAGGGTTAGGGTTAGGGTTAGGTTAGGGTTAGGGTTAGGGTTAGGGTTAGGGTTAGGGTTAGGGTTAGGGTTAGGGTTAGGGTTAGGGTTAGGGTTAGGGTTAGGGTTAGGGTTAAGGTTAGGGTCAGAGTCAGAGTCAGGGTCTGGGGTTAGGGTAAGGGTCAGGGTTAGCATCAAGTTCAGGTTGTCGCAGTTTTAATCCTGGAAATAATCTTGCATATGTTCACAGAATACTATCATTATTTCAGAGACCATCACAGGTTATGGTTTGGGTTAGGGTTAGGGGTTAGGTTTAGGGTTAGGGTTAGGGTTAGGGTTAGGGTTGGGTTAGGGTTAGGGTTAGGGTCAGAGACAGAGTCTTGGGTTAGGGTTAGTGTTAGGGTTAGGGTTAAGGTTGGGTTAGTGTTAGGGTTAGGTTAGAGTCAGAAACAGGGTCTGGGGTTAGGGTTTGGGGAAGGGGAAGGGGAAGAAGAAGAGGAAGGGGAAGGGGAAGGGTTAGGGTTAGGGTTGGGTAAGCGTTAGGATTAGGGTTTTGGTTAGGGTTAGGGTTAGGGTTAGGGTTAGGGTTAGGTTTAGTGTTAGGGTTAGGGTTAGGGTCAGAGACAGGGTCTGGGGTTACGGTTAGGGTTAGGGTAAGACAGGGTCTGGGGTTAGGGTTAGGGTTAGGGTTAGGTTTAGGGTTAGGGTTAGGGTTAGGGTTAGGGTTAGGGTTAGGGTTAGGGTTAGGGTTAGGGTTAGGGTTAGGGTTAGGGTTAGAGTCAGAAACAGGGTCTGGGGTTAGGGTTTGGGGAAGGGGAAGGGGAAGGGGAAGGGGGAAGGGGAAGGGGAAGGGTAATGGGAAGGGGAAGGGGAAGGTTTAGGGTTAGGTTGAGGGTTAGGGTTGGGTATGGGTTAGGGTTAGGGTTACGGTTAGGGTTAGGGTTAGGATTAGGGTTAGGGTTAGGGTTAGGGTTAGGGTAGGGTTAGGGTTAGGGTTAGGGTTAGGGTTAGGGTTAGGTTTAGGGCTAGGGTTAGGGTTAGGGTTAGGGTTAGGGTTAAGGTTAGGGTCAGAGTCATGGTCTGGGGTTAGGGTAAGGGTCAGGGTTAGCATCAAGTTCAGGGTTGTCGCAGTTTTTATCCTGGAAATAATCTTGCATATGTTCACAGAATACCATCATTATTTCAGAGACCATAACCGGGTTATCGTTTGGTTAGGGTTAGGGTTAAGGTTAGGGGTTAGGTTTAGGGTTAGGGGTTAGGTTTAGGGTTAGAGTTAGGGTTAGTGTTTGGGTTGGGTTAGGGTGAGGGTGAGGGTTAGGGTCAGAGTTAGAGTCAGGGTCTGGGGTTAGGGTAAGTGTAACGGTTAGCGTCAGGGTCAGGGTCAGGGATGTCGCGGTTTTAATCCTGGAATTAATACTGCGCATGTTCACAGAATACCATAGTTATGTCAGATACCATAATAGGGTTAGGGGTTTGGGTTAGTGGTTAGGGTTAGGGTTAGGGTTAGGGTTAGGTTTAGGTTTAGGGTTAGGGTTAGGGTTAGGGTTAGGGTTAGGGTTAGGGTTAGGGTTGGGTTAGGGTTAGGGTTAGGGTTAGTGTCAGAGACAGGGTCTTGGGTTAGTGTTAGTGTTAGGGTTAGGGTTAAGGTTGGGTTAGTGTTAGGGTTAGGTTTAGAGTCAGAAACAGGGTCTGGGGTTAGGGTTTGGGGAAGGGGAAGGGGAAGGGGAAGGGGAAGTTGAAGGGGAAGGGGAAGGGAAGGTTTAGGGTTAGGTTTAGGGTTAGGGTTGGGTATGGGTTAGGGTTAGGGTTAGGGTTATGGTTATGGTTAGGGTGAGGGTTAGGGTTAGGGTTAGGGTTAGGGTTAGGGTTAGGGTTAGGATTAGGGTTAGGGTTAGGGTTAGGTTAGGGTTAGGGTTAGGGTCAGGGTCAGAGTCAGAGTCAGAGTCAGGGTCTGGATTAGGGTTAGGGTTAGGGTTAGGTTTAGTGCTAGGGTTAGGGTTAGGGTTAGGGTTAGGGTTAAGGTTAGGGTCAGAGTCAGGGTCAGGGTCTGGGTTAGGGTAAGGGTCAGGGTTAGCATCAAGTTCAGGGTTGTCGCAGTTTTAATCCTGGAAATAATCTTGCATATGTTCACAGAATACCATCATTATTTCAGAGACCATCACAGGGTTATGGTTTGGTTAGGGTTAGGGTTAAGGTTAGGGGTTAGGTTTAGGGTTAGGGGTTAGGGTTAGGGTTAGAGTTAGGGTTAGTGTTTGGGTTGGGTTAGGGTGAGGGTGAGGGTTAGGGTGAGAGTCAGAGTCAGGGTCTGGGGTTAGGGTAATTGTAACGGTTAGCGTCAGGGTCAGGGTCAGGGTTGTCGCGGTTTTAATCCTGGAATTAATACTGCACATGTTCACTGAATACCATAGTTATGTCAGAAACCATAATAGGGTTAGGGGTTTTGGTTAGTGGTTACGGTTAGGGTTAGGGTTCGGGTTTGGGTTAGGGTTAGGGTTAGGGTTAGGGTTAGGGTTAGGATTAGGATTAGGGTTAGGGTTAGGGTTAGGGTTAGGGTTAGGGTTAGGGTTAGGGTTAGGGTTAGGGTTAGGGTTAGGGTTAGGGTTAGGGTTAAGGTTAGGGTCAGAGTCAGAGTCAGGGTCTGGGGTTAGGGTAAGGGTCAGGGTTAGCATCAAGTTCAGGGTTGTCGCAGTTTTAATCCTGGAAATAATCTTGCATATGTTCACAGAATACTATCATTATTTCAGAGACCATCACAGGTTATGGTTTGGGTTAGGGTTAGGGGTTAGGGTTAGGGTTAGGGTTAGGGTTAGGGTTAGGGTTAGGGTTAGGGTTAGGGTTGGGTTAGGGTTAGGGTTAGGGTCAGAGACAGAGTCTTGGGTTAGGGTTAGTGTTAGGGTTAGGGTTAAGGTTGGGTTAGTGTTAGGGTTAGGTTTAGAGTCAGAAACAGGGTCTGGGGTTAGGTTTTGGGGAAGGGGAAGGGGAAGAAGAAGAGGAAGGGGAAGGGGAAGGGTTAGGGTTAGGGTTGGGTAAGCGTTAGGATTAGGGTTTTGGTTAGGGTTAGGGTTAGGGTTAGGGTTAGGGTTAGGTTTAGTGTTAGTGTTAGGGTTAGGGTTAGGGTCAGAGACAGGGTCTGGGGTTACGGTTAGGGTTAGGGTAAGACAGGGTCTGGGGTTAGGGTTAGGGTTAGGGTTAGGTTTAGGGTTAGGGTTAGGGTTAGGGTTAGGGTTAGGGTTAGGGTTAGGGTTAGGGTTAGGGTTAGGGTTAGAGTCAGAAACAGGGTCTGGGGTTAGGGTTTGGGGAAGGGGAAGGGGAAGGGGAATTTGAAGGGGAAGGGGAAGGGGAAGGGGAAGGGGAAGGTTAGGGTTAGGTTTAGGGTTAGGGTTGGGTATGGGTTAGGGTTACGGTTAGGGTTAGGGTTATGGTTAGGGTTAGGGTTAGGGTTAGGGTTAGGGTTAGGGTTAGGGTTAGGGTTAGTGTTAGGGTTAGGGTTAGGGTTAGGGTTAGGGTTAGGGTTAGGGTCAGAGTCAGAGTCAGAGTCAGGGTCTGGGGTTAGGGTTAGGGTTAGGGTTAGGGTTAGGTTTAGGGTTAGGTTTAGGGCTAGGGTTAGGGTTAGGGTTAGGGTTAGGGTTAAGGTTAGGGTCAGAGTCAGGGTCTGGGGTTAGGGTAAGGGTCAGGGTTAGCATCAAGTTCAGGGTTGTCACAGTTTTTATCCTGGAAATAATCTTGCATATGTTCACAGAATACCATCATTATTTCAGAGACCATAACCGGGTTATCGTTTGGTTAGGGTTAGGGTTAAGGTTAGGGGTTAGGTTTAGGGTTAGGGGTTAGGTTTAGGGTTAGAGTTAGGGTTAGTGTTTGGGTTGGGTTAGGTTGAGGGTGAGGGTTAGGGTCAGAGTTAGAGTCAGGGTCTGGGGTTAGGGTAAGTGTAACGGTTAGCGTCAGGGTCAGGGTCAGGGATGTCGCGGTTTTAATCCTGGAATTAATACTGCGCATGTTCACAGAATACCATAGTTATGTCAGATACCATAATAGGGTTAGGGGTTTGGGTTAGTGGTTAGGGTTAGGGTTAGGGTTAGGGTTAGGTTTAGGTTTAGGGTTAGGGTTAGGGTTAGGGTTAGGGTTAGGTTAGGGTTAGGGTTAGGGTTGGGTTAGGGTTAGGGTTAGGGTTAGTGTCAGAGACAGGGTCTTGGGTTAGTGTTAGTCGTTAGGGTTAGGGTTAAGGTTCGGTTAGTGTTAGGGTTAGGTTTAGAGTCAGAAACAGGGTCTGGGGTTAGGGTTTGGGGAAGGGGAAGGGGAAGGG
>NW_026612107.1:15000-17500 GCF_029931775.1 Euleptes europaea
GGTTAGGGTTAGGGTCAGAGTCAGAGTCAGAGTCAGGGTCTGGGGTTAGGGTTAGGGTTAGGGTTAGGGTTAGGGTTAGGGTTAGGTTTAGGGCTAGGGTTAGGGTTAGGGTTAGGGTTAGGGTTAAGGTTAGGGTCAGAGTCAGGGTCTGGGGTTAGGGTAAGGGTCAGGGTTAGCATCAAGTTCAGGGTTGTCGCAGTTTTTATCCTGGAAATAATCTTGCATATGTTCAGAGAATACCATCATTATTTCAGAGACCATAACCGGGTTATCGTTTGGTTAGGGTTAGGGTTAAGGTTAGGGGTTAGGTTTAGGGTTAGGGGTTAGGTTTAGGGTTAGAGTTAGGGTTAGTGTTTGGGTTGGGTTAGGTTGAGCGTGAGGGTTAGGGTCAGAGTTAGAGTCAGGGTCTGGGGTTAGGGTAAGTGTAACGGTTAGCGTCAGGGTCAGGGTCAGGGATGTCGCGGTTTTAATCCTGGAATTAATACTGCGCATGTTCACAGAATACCATAGTTATGTCAGATACCATAATAGGGTTAGGGGTTTGGGTTAGTGGTTAGGGTTAGGGTTAGGGTTAGGGTTAGGGTTAGGGTTAGGTTTAGGTTTAGGGTTAGGGTTAGGGTTAGGGTTAGGGTTAGGGTTAGGGTTAGGGTTGGGTTAGGGTTAGGGTTAGGGTTAGTGTCAGAGACAGGGTCTTGGGTTAGTGTTAGTGTTAGGGTTAGGGTTAAGGTTCGGTTAGTGTTAGGGTTAGGTTTAGAGTCAGAAACAGGGTCTGGGGTTAGGGTTTGGTGAAGGGGAAGGGGAAGGGGAAGGGGAAGGGGAAGGGGAAGTTGAAGGGGAAGGGGAAGGGGAAGGTTTAGGGTTAGGTTTAGGGTTAGGGTTGGGTATGGGTTAGGGTTAGGGTTAGGGTTAGGGTTAGGGTTAGGGTTAGGGTTAGGGTTAGGGTTAGGGTTAGGGTTAGGGTTAGGGTTAGGGTTAGGGTTAGGGTTAGGGTTAGGATTAGGGTTAGGGTTAGGGTTAGGGTTAGGGTTAGGGTTAGGGTTAGGGTCAGGGTCAGAGTCAGAGTCAGAGTCAGGGTCTGGGATTAGGGTTAGGGTTAGGGTTAGGTTTAGTGCTAGGGTTAGGGTTAGGGTTAGGGTTAGGGTTAGGGTTAGGGTTAAGGTTAGGGTCAGAGTCAGGGTCAGGGTCTGGGGTTAGGGTAAGGGCCAGGGTTAGCATCAAGTTCAGGGTTGTCACAGTTTTAATCCTGGAAATAATCTTGCATATGTTCACAGAATACCATCATTATTTCAGAGACCATCACAGGGTTATGGTTTGGTTAGGGTTAGGGTTAAGGTTAGGGGTTAGGTTTAGGGTTAGGGGTTAGGTTTAGGGTTAGAGTTAGGGTTAGTGTTTGGGTTGGGTTAGGGTGAGGGTGAGGGTTAGGGTGAGAGTCAGAGTCAGGGTCTGGGGTTAGGGTAATTGTAACGGTTAGCGTCAGGGTCAGGGTCAGGGTTGTCGCGGTTTTAATCCTGGAATTAATACTGCACATGTTCACTGAATACCATAGTTATGTCAGAAACCATAATAGGGTTAGGGGTTTTGGTTAGTGGTTACGGTTAGGGTTAGGGTTCGGGTTTGGGTTAGGGTTAGGGTTAGGGTTAGGGTTAGGATTAGGATTAGGGTTAGGGTTAGGGTTAGGGTTAGGGTTAGGGTTAGGGTTAGGGTTAGGGTTAGGGTTAGGGTTAGGGTTAGGGTTAGGGTTAGGGTTAGGGTTAGGGTTAGGGTTAGGGTTAGGGTTAGGGTTAGGGTTGGGTTAGGGTTAGGGTCAGAGACAGGGTCTTGGATTAGGGTTATTGTTAGGGTTAGGGTTAAGGTTGGGTTAGTGTTAGGGTTATGTTTAGAGTCAGAAACAGGGTCTGGGGTTAGGGTTTGGGGAAGGGGAAGGGGAAGGGGAAGGGGAAGGGGAAGAGGAAGGGAAAGGGTTAGGGTTAGGGTTAGGGTTAGGGTTGGGTATGCGTTAGGGTTAGGGTTAGGTTTAGGGTTACGGTTGGGGTAGAGTTAGGGTTAGGGTCAGAGACAGGGTCTTGGGTTAGGGTTAGTGTTAGTGTTAGGGTTAGGGTTAAGGTTGGGTTAGTGTTAGGGTTATGTTTAGAGTCAGAAACAGGGTCTGGGGTTAGGGTTTGGGGAAGGGGAAGGGGAAGAGGAAGGGAAAGGGGAAGGTTTAGGGTTAGGGTTAGGGTTGGGTATGCGTTAGGGTTAGGGTTAGGGTTAGGGTTAGGGTAAGGGTTAGGGTTAGGGTTAGGGTTAGGGTTAGGGTTAGGGTTAGGGTTTGGGTTAGGGTTAGGGTTAGGATTAGAGTTAGGGTAAGGGTTAGGGTTAGGGTTAGGGTTAGGGTTAGGGTTAGGGTTAGGGTTAGGGTTAGGGATAGGGTTAGGGTTAGGGTTAGGGTTAGGGTTAGGGTTAGGGTTAGGATTAGGGTTAGGGTTAGGGTTAGGGTTAGGGTTAGGGTTAGGGTTAGGGT
>NW_026612108.1:0-10000 GCF_029931775.1 Euleptes europaea
ATCGCAATGCCCCTCTCGCTCAGGCCGTCCGACCCCCCCCCGCCAAACCCAGGCCGAGCCGACGAAACCGGCCGCCGACAGCCAGCCTCGCCGCAGAAGTGGACCACTGAGCCGGCGCTCCGGCGCACCCTCCGCTCTCCACGCGCGCCCCCAGGATGGGGCATCCGACTCTACGGTCCCATCGGGGTCCCGGATTACAAATACCGTCTTTGATTCGGACGGCTCCCCGGAAGCCACCACCCCGTCCCCCTCTTCCAGCGAGGAGGAAGAGTGGGAACAGCCGGCAAAAAACGCCGTCGGTCTGCTGTAGAGGGGGCTCCGCAGCAGACCGTCCCTATCGTTGTGCAAGGAGCTCCACCGATGGTAAGCGCCCAAGAGGACAATGTATTTGTGCGTGTTCATCTGTCCCTACCCAAAGGGGGTCCCCCGTTAGAGGTCCCCGCGTTGGTCGACTCGGGGTGTGCCCGCACCATGATAAATGAGGAAACTGCCAAGAAGTTGGGTGTCCGGCGCAAGCGGCTTCCGGGACCCCTCCGTTTTTCCCAAATGGACGGGAGTGACTTTAAACGGGGCCCTGTGACCCACAGAACTGCAGCCGTGATTATGTCCGTGGGGGAACATTGGGAACGGTTGTATTTCACCATCGCCCCTATTGTAACCCCTGTGGTGTTAGGGATGAACTGGTTAAGGGGACACAATCCCTCCATTGATTGGGTTAAACGGGTGCTTTCCTTCCCCGAAAACCCCTGTGGGTTGCATGACAAGGAACGGGTACTCAGAACTCCAGCCGCCGCACTGGTAGGGTCCCCCGCCCCAGTCTCTCCTCAATTACCCTCTGAGTACTCGCAGTTTACTGATGTTTTCGATGTTAGAGAGTGCGACGAACTGCCTCCCCACAGAGAAACGGACTGTGCCATCGAGATTGTAGGGGAAGGCAAACTGTCTAAGGGAAAGGTTTACCCCATGAGCCCTAGTGAAAAGACTGTATTGCGAGACTATCTGGATGTCAATCTGGCGAGGGGTTTCATACGCCCCTCCAAGGCTCCTTATTCAGCCCCAGCTTTCTTTGTAAAGAAAAAGACGGGAGATTTAAGACTGTGTATTGACTTTCGCAGACTGAACGCAGTCACCCAGTCTAATGCTTACCCCCTCCCTCTTATTCCTGACCTTCTAGCACAATTAAAGGAGGGCCGAATCTTCACCAAACTGGACTTGGTAGAAGCCTACCACCGCATTCGCATCAAAGAAGGAGACGAACCCAAAACGGCCTTTTCCAGTTGTTTTGGGATGTTTGAGTACCTGGTCATGCCGTTCGGACTTTCGGGGGCTCCGAGTGTCTTTATGCAATTAATTAATGAAGTTTTGCATGATTTACTGTTTCGGGGGGTGGTGGTATTTCTCGATGACATTCTTATTTACTCTGAGACCATGGAAGAACATGTGCGCCTAGTGCGAGAAGTGCTCCAGCGGCTGCGGGAGCACAAACTGTATGCTAAGGTGTCCAAGTGTGAATTCCACCAACCTTCTATTACATTTCTGGGGTATGTGATTTCCCACCAAGGGTTGGAAATGGACCCCGCCAAGGTCCAGGCGGTGCGGGACTGGGAAACCCCCACTACCCGCCGCCAACTTCAACAGTTTTTGGGGTTTGCCAACTTTTACCGGAATTTCATTCCCAACTTTGCCCAAGTTGCACTTCCCCTCACTGCCCTGTTGCGTACCAAGGACAGGGGGGCTAGCGCCGCACTCCCCTCAGCCCGTCTGCAATGGTCTCCCCAGTGCCAGCAAGCTTTTGAACGTTTAAAGCTACTTTTTTCATCCGAACCCGTTTTGGCTCACCCGGATTGCACCAAGCCCTTCGTGGTGCAGGTGGATGCCTCGGATGTAGCCATGGGCGGGGCCCTATTGCAGAGGGATGAGGGGGGACGGTTGAGGCCATGCGCCTACTTCTCCAAGAAGTTTTCCCAGTCCGAAATCAACTGGGCCATTTGGGAGAAGGAGGCAGCAGCGGTCAAACATGCCCTTACCATATGGAGACACTTCTTGAGGGGGCCGAGCTGCCGTTCGAAGTGTGCACAGATCACAAGAATCTGGAGGCTCTCAAGGGAGCTAGAAAACTCAATGCCAAACAAATTCGGTGGGCCCAATTTTTTGCAAAATTCCGGTTCACCCTCAAACATGTCCCTGGCAAAGAAAATGCCCTAGCTGATGCTTTGTCACGACTTCCCCAGTATCGCAACGATTTCGATCGCCCCGTCGACTCCCTGTTCACTCCCGAACAGCGAGGGGAAGTCCCTGGCTTGGCCGTCACCACCCGATCCCAAGCCCGCCAACCGGAGACCCCCCCTACGCTCAAAGGTATCCCGGAAGCATTCCAACAGCGACTCCGGGACGCCTCCTTACAGGAGGAGGAGCACCATCTCCTCCCCACTGGCTTGGAACGAACCAACACTTGGTGGGTGCAAGGGGGGAAACTATATGTCCCATCTTCCCTTCGCAAAGAAGTATTGGGACTTGTACATGGGGCCAGGCTAGCGGGTCATTTTGGTTTCATAAAAACGCTTCACCTGGTTCGAAGGCAATTCTGGTGGCCCGGTATGAGATCTGATGTAGAGTTGTATGTGCGCAGCTGCCCCACCTGCGCCACAGCCAAGAAACGGATGGGAAAACCCCCGGGGCTTCTCAAACCGCTTGAGAACCCCTCCCGTCCCTGGAAGTCATCGCCATGGATTTTATCACCGACCTACCTCCAAGTCGGGGGAAAACGGTTCTCTGGGTTATCACAGACCTCTTTTCCAAACAGGTTCATTTCGTTCCATGTGCAGGTCTTCCTTCAGCCCAGGGCTTAGCTAAACTGTTCATCACGCACGTCCTCAGGCTACACTCGATCCGAGGAAGGTCCTCTCCGACCGGGGGGTCCAGTTTGTTGCCAAATTCTGGCGGGCTTTCCTAAAGTTAATGGGAGTGGAGGAACAGGGCCTTTCTTCGCCTATCACCCCCAAACGGATGGTCAAACGGAACGAGTAAATGCGGTAGTAGAATGTTATTTGCGTTGCTATGTAAATTCCACCAGGACGACTGGGTCGACCTGCTGCCATTTGCCGAATATGCGTACAACAATGCGCCTCATTCCTCTACCGGCTTTAGTCCTTCCAAGTTATATACGGGACGGATTTTGGCCCTTTCGGTTCTGCCCCCGTCTCGCCAGAGCTCCAGTCTACCCCTGATCTTCAGGAGTGGATTCAGGTGGTTAAATCCACCTGGCCATGGTTGCTCAAAAATCTGGAAAGGGCAAAAAGCAAGTACAAGGAACAAGCAGACAAACACCGGTCTCCGGGATGGGAACTCAAGGTGGGGGAGCAAGTCTATCTGTCCACCAAAAACCTCCGCTCTCTTCGCCCCTGCAAAAAACTGAGCGACCGTTATGTAGGACCTTTCCCCATTACCAGAGTAATCAACGAGGTTACCGTGGAACTGAGTCTCCCTAAGACTCTCAAGGGAGTTCATCCAGTCTTCCATATAAGCCTCCTCAAACCTTATGTAGCAGCTCCCCAGTTCCACCCCCTCCCGCTCATGAGATTCCTACCGTAGTAGGAGGGGATACCCATTTGGAAATATCCAAGGTTTTAGATTCAAATGGAAGAAAGGGAAACTGTTTTACTTTGTTCGCTGGAAAAACCTTGGCTCCGCTCATGACGAATGGGTGGCCGCACCCCACATGGCAGCTCCTCGCTTGGTCCGAGAATTCCACCTCGCTTATCCCGATAAGCCTCGTCCTCTCGGAGGGGGGCCTTAAGGGGGGCAGAATGTGAGGTCTCTGTCTTTGTGTCTCTGCTTTCCATCACCTGCGGTGTTATCAGTGAACTCGTAAAAGCAGTTCACACCTTCTGGTCTCAGGCGCCAGGCCTGATGGCCCATGTATCTTCCCCCCCGCTGTTCTTCCTGCCAGTACTCCCTCAGGCCGGTGCGGCCTTGGAAGTGTGATAGCCGCACCAGACTTCCTGGGATCCGTCTGATGTTTTGTATTATGCCAAGCTTGTAACTTCCCATAACAATAAGTGTGAACCCCAGTGCCCAGTGCCCTGGAGTCAATATATTCTGTAAACCCGTATAGCCCCTCACTTGCAACTTTCTACCTGTGCCTGTCTCATCTCCTGAAGGCTTCAATAAATCTATTGTTTCTGTATCAAAGTATGAGTTCATACTATCTGAGCAACTGATTTGGAGAAGCAAACTCAGAGAGGGGGATCTCTCACACATTTATTGCTGCATTGCATTGAAATATAACAAACATTGAAATATAACAAACATTTTTGCTGCATTGCATTTTTTTGCTGCATTGATTTCATCATTGGTTGTAGTACTCCTGCCTTTCTCTCTGCAACTCCATTTTCTTGACTCATGGATTAAGCAATCCTACGTTCAATTCCTTGATCTTTAAACCAATGAGTCATTTTTCCAGACATGTACTCGCTCCAAAATCACTCTGAAACATACAGATTTTATGCCCCAATTGCCTTTGCACATTGTTAGCCCACATCTTTATAGTGTCACACACCTCTGACTTCTTGACTATGGGATACACCCATGTGAACCTTGTGGCATCATCTACCAAAAGAAGAAGATATTTTCTTTTAGATATACTGTGTGGGAAAGGGCCTACCAAATTGCTATGAATAAGATATAGAGGAGTTCTTGATACTCTCTCACTCCTTTTTGCAACTAGGTGTGCTTTAGACTTACTTTGTTTGCACACAATCTAGATATGTTTGCACCCTTCAACCGTCTCTTTGCCCAGCAGGGCAAGAGTTTTATTCAAGGTGCCCAGCCACATGAGAGAGTTTTCTGTGTAGCAAATGTATACACCTATGGTGAGGGTTTTTGTTTAACACTGTTTGTGCTCACTTCCGGGTCGGACGGCCCCCCCCGCCGCAAGCGCGAAGCCGCGCTCTTGCCGCCTCGTTGCCGCGGGGCATGTAATCGCCCCTTAAAAGATCCGGCACGGCACCCCTCGGTGTAAGAGGGGGTGCAGACTCGGGTGCCGGTGGCGGACCCGTCATTCGAGCGATAGCCGCCTTGAAATCGGCGGCAGTCGCTCTGACGGGCTCTGCTGAATGGCCGGCGCCATCTTCAGGAGCAGCAAGAAGCAAGCGAGGTGGGATCCGACTTTCTTCTAAAAAATTTTTTAAATAAATTTTCACATTTAAAGAATTAATTTGGGGTGTGTGGCAGTATTTTTTTCCAAAGACTTCATTAGAACAATCTATAGTTCAGTTACGCTTGGCTTTGAGACTTTTGGCTTTTTGCCAGTTGTGTGACGTACTTTAAAAAGTTTCTCATCAAACTAAGAACTTGGAAGTAAAAACCAAGAGTTGGAGAACAATCAAGTGACATGGAATAATATCAAGTGAGATGTCATGGTGATTGATTTCTCTAATATGGATTCTTCCATCTGAAATAATTTTTCTGCAATGAGATAAAAGAAAATTTCTGCCCCCCCCATCCTCCTCTATTCCTTTGGATTACAAATACCAGCTGTTTTGTCTTCAGCCTTCAGTCTTTACAGTCTACCAATGGGAGAAAAAGAGAAACATACTAAAGACATTCTTAAAGATGTAAAGTTGGCTGTACCACTGCCTCCGAGAAGACCTTCAATAACTCAAATTCCAGCCAAACAGACAACATCTCCAGTTACTTCAACATCTGTCAGTGCCAAGATGCCTCCTAAAGTGAAACCTGAAGTAACACTGACTTCTGTCTTTGAACTTTTAACTAAGACCCATCAGGATGTTATAGAAATGAAGCAGGAGTTATCCCAGAATACAGTAACAACATCTCAAAATTCTGCTGCAATAGCTACCTTGCAAGACACAATTTCATCCCTGACAATCAGGCAAGATAGAGTGGAAACCAAGCTTAAGAAAAATACACAGGAAATTAAATAAACTAAGAAGAAGGTGGACACTCTTGAGATGGCAATAGCATCCTCATCTGAAAGGGACGACAGACAACAAGACCAGATGGCTATGATTGAACTTAAGATAAAAGAATCTTCGCTGCGCATACGTGGTTTGAAAGAAAAAGTGGAAAATAAGGATTTACGTGGATATCTATCAACCCTGCTGGCTGACTTTTTACAGGAAACTGAAGAAGTAACTGCTGGGATGATTGTGACAGCCTATAGAATCAACTCTGCATATGCAACCAGAAATAAGGTACCTAGGGATTGCCTGCTTCAACTATTTTCAAGGAGCCATCGGGATCTGATACTAAATACACACTACAAGACTCCATTAAAAATTGAAGATGAACCTTTGAGATTGATGAAAGAAATACCGGCAAGACTATTGAAGAAAAGGAAAGATTTTATGGAGATTGTTCAATGTTTAAGACTTAGTGGAATCCAATTCAGATGGGAATTCCCACAGGGTATTTCCTTTACTTTCAAGGCAAAAAGGTTCAAGTATACAGAAGTGGATAAGGCGGAGCAGTTTCTGAGAAGATATGAGGCAGACCTGGTAAAACCTACTAAATCAGCCAAGCAAGTTCCAACTAGAGAATCTACAGAAGAAGAAAAGGCATCTGAAGCAGCTGGAGGTGGAGATTTACCAATAGACTCCTCTGAGGACTCCATAACTGACGACTGAAGACTGCAGAATTGGGGGAGGGGGGCAATAACTGACATGGTTGTTTATGTTGAATGGGGAAAATTATGGGAACTAATTGATCTTTGATATGTTACAGGTCCTATCTTGGAATATTAACGGATTGAATTCTCCTAATAAAAGAAGAAAAATATTCCACCATCTACTCAAAAGTAATGCTAACATTATTTGTTTACAGGAAACGCATATACTCCCAAAGGATATATTCAGACTGGAACATGTAAGATTAGGTACACTCTTCACGGCTTGCAATAGGGTTAAAAAGACTAATGGAATAGCTATGTATATACCTGTCTCATTCGAACCAAGAGTTGTTTATCAAGATATGGAGGGAAGAGTTTTGATGATTGAAATAACATCTGGATTTCAGAAGATATTGCTTGTGGGAATATATGCTCCTAATATAAATCAAAAAATGTTTTATGATAAATTAGCAATTTTATTAGCTGAATATGCCACAGAAAAGATGATTTGGGTGGGGGATTTTAATGGTGTTATATTACCTAAGGTAGATAGATCTGGGAAAAAGAAAAAAGCGCTTAATGAAGGAAAGTTACCAGGGTTTTTGACACTCTTATTGATCAATGGAACATGTTTGATGTTTGGAGATTGGCACATGGAAATAAAAAAGGTTATACTTTCTTTTCACAAAGACACCTAACATGTTCCAGAATAGACATGTTGTGGCTTTCGCAAGGCCTAACAGAGAAATCAGAAAACCCAGAAATTTTACCCAGAGTTCTGTCCGATCACAATGCTGTCTCAGTTAAAATTCAAGTGGGGAAATAGAGGGTATAAACCCTGGAGAATTAATGATTTACTTTTAAAAAATTCTAAAATAGTTGCTAAATTGAAGATAGAAATACAGAATTATTTAAAGAAAATATAGATAAGGGTACTCGCCAAGATATAGTTTGGGATGCCGGTAAGGCAGTAATTAGAGGATTATTAATTCAACAAAATACAAGATGGTATAGGGAAAGAGAGAATAAGAGAAAACATATTTTAGATGAAATAAAACAAGGAGAAAGATATTTAAGTAGGTTGCAAGATAAAGCAAGTAGATATGAACAACAGGTGAAGATTAGAAATTTGCAACAGCAATATGAGTTTTTAATTGCAGAAGAAATTGAAAGAAAACTTATGTTAATAAACAAAGATTTTTTGAACATGCAAATAAACCGGGAAAAATGTTAGCATGGCAACTTAAGCAGAAGGAGAAAAAAATACCAATAACTCAAATTAAAAGGAAGGGTAAAATCACAAGAATAAAAGAGGAGATACTTGAAACATTTGTAGAATTTTATACAAATTTATATAGCAAAAAGACACCTTCAGAGGTAGAAATGGAGATGTATTTTACTAAAGGAGACTGGGGGAAAGTAACACAAGAAAATAAAGATTTTCTGGATTTGCCAATAACTAAAGAAGAGTTGGAAGAGGCAATAAAGAAAAGTAAATTAAACAAATCTCCCGGGCCAGACGGATTTAATGCATCCTATTACAAAATATTTAAAGACCAATTAACCCCTTATCTGTTGGAAGTAATGAATTTAGGATTGACAGAAGGGATTATCCCTCAAACTTGGAACAGGCAAATATAGTATTAATACCAAAGGCAAATTCGGATACATCGGAAGTTAAAAATTTTAGACCAATATCATTATTAAATACTGATTATAAACTATTTGTAACAGTCTTAGCTACAAGATTAAAAAGAGTATTAAATCAAGTAATACATGAGGATCAAGCTGGTTTTTTACCAGGAAGGTTGATGAGTCAGAATGTGAGGGTAGTAATTGATCTTTTAGAATATGCAGAGCAGGATACAACACCATTAGCTTTGATATTTTTGGACGCTGAAAAAGCCTTTGATAATGTTAATTAGTTTATGTTTAAGGTATTAGATTCTATGGATTTTGGTGAGAATTTTAAAACAGCTATAAAAGGTATATATACACAACAATCTGCTAATCTGATTATAAATGGGTCATTATCACCCAAAATAGAAATTCAAAGGGGAACGAGACAGGGATGTCCTCTTTCCCCTTTACTGTTTATTTTAGTATTAGAATTATTATTGCATAATTTTAGAAATAGTGATGTAGTTGGTGTACGAATAGGTAGAAATCATTATATGTTTAAAGCATATGCGGACGATGTAGTATGTTTTTTGACTGATCCGATTGAACAAATTGACAGATGGAATAAAATTTTGGAGGTTTATGGAAAGCTTTCAGGGTTTAAAGTTAACAAAATTAAAACTAAGATTATAACTAAGAATATGACTCTCTCACAACAACAAATATTAGTAAAAAAGACGGGGTTTAATATTGAAAATAAAGTTAAATATTTAGGTATATGGTTATCAAATAATAACCTTAACTTATTTCAAGATAATTATGTGAACCAATGGCAACAGATAAAAAAGGATTTGATAAGTTGGGAAAAACTGCCATTATCGTTATGGGGAAGAATTTCAGTAGTAAAAATGATGCTATTACCTAAAATGCTTTTCTTGTTTCAAAATCTCCCAATAATTAAGGGTGTACAGATATTTGATGTTTGGAAAAAAGATATTATGAGTTTTCTCTGGAGTAAAGAAAGACATAGAATTGCATACAATAACCTAATTGAGCAAAAAGATACGGGTGGATTTGGATTACCAGATTTGAAATTGTATTATCAAGCAGCATGTTTCACCTGGATTAGAAACTGGATTCTCTTAGAGAATCCGAAATTATTAGAATTAGAAGGTTTTAAATTGAGATTCGGGTGGCATGCTTACTTGTGGTATGATAAAGAGAAAGTAAATAAAGAATTTAATTCTCATATTATTAGGAATAATTTACTGCAAATCTGGAATAAATATAAAGAAGTTTTTGAAAGTAAAACACCTGGTTGGATTAACCCTATAGAAGCATTTATGAGAAGAGGTGCACATTTAAATTTGGATTGTGATAATTATAGAGAAATAATAGAATATAAAGATGGTATATGGGAACTGAAATCAAAAGAAGAAATTTTGATTAAAGATTGGTTTATGTATTATAAATTAAGAGATGTTTTTAATAAAGATAATAGGTTAGGTTTTAATCAAACCAAATCAAAATTTGAGGTTATACTATTTAAGGGTAATAAAGGATTGATAGGTAGGATTTATAAATTACTTATAGAGACAAATTTAGAACAAGAAAGGATTAAGTTAGTGATGCTGAAATGGATGAGAGATTTAGGTTATAATATAGATTTGGAAATTTGGGAAAAGTTATGGAAAAAAGAATTTAAGTTTACAATTTCAAATGAAATAAGAGAGAATTTGTATAAAATGTTTT
>NW_026612108.1:15000-25000 GCF_029931775.1 Euleptes europaea
GTTGGGGTTGGGTTTTGGTTGGGTTAGGGTTGTCGCGCACGCTGTGTCTGGACCAGTAGTTTACCTGGTAGCAACTTCACACCACGCCGTTCTGCTATGTACAGTTTATTTACAATATATACACATAGTCCTTTTTCTGTTATCATTCACAGCTCTGAGCATCAAAGTGCTTCGCCAGCACGTATATTCAGGCAAGAAGAAACATTCAATACACAGATATATATACATATTCATGACCAATTACAGTTCACCTGAGATGTCATTCTGGAGAACCCCATTTCTGGCTGTACAAACTGGATAAGACCAGCACACTCACATGACTTAGCTTTCACTCAGATCAGTATGATTTGTTTAGCAAACTGCAGACAAGCTAGAACTTAGACATATGTTTACAAGGGTCAGGGTTAGGGTTGGGGTTCGAGTTGGGGTTGGGGGTAGGGTTGGGGTAAGGGTTGGTTAGGGTTAGGGTTACGCTTAGGTTTGGGTTAGGGTTAGGGTTGGGTTAGGGTTAGGGTTAGGGTTGGGGTTGGGGTTGGGGTTGGGGTTGGGGTTAGGGGTTGGGGTTGGGGTTGGGGTTGGGGTTGGGGTTGGGGTTGGGGTTGGGTTTTGGTTGGGTTAGGGTTGTCGCGCACGCCGTGTCTGGATCAGTAGTTTACCTGGTAGCAACTTCACACCACGCCGTTCTGCTAAGTACAGTTTATTTACAATATATATACAGAGTCCTTTTTCTGTTATCATTCACAGCTCTGAGCATCAAAGTGCTTCGCCAGCACGTATATTCAGGCAAGAAGAAACATTCAATACACAGACATATATACATATTCATGACCAATTACAGTTTACCTGAGATGTCATTCTGGAGAACCCCATTTCTGGCTGTACAAACTGGATCACACCAGCATACTCACATGACTTAGCTTTCACTCTGATCAGTATGATTTGTTTAGCAAACTGCAGACTAGCCAGAACTTAGACATATGTTGGAAAGGGTTAGAGTTAGGGTTATGGTTGGGGTTGGGGTTAGGGGTTGGGGTTGGAGTTGTTCGGGTTGGATTTGGGGTTGGGGTTAGGGTTAGGGTTAGCTTAGGTTAGGTTTGGTTTAGGGATAGGGATAGGGATAGGGATAGGGATAGGGATAGGGTTAGGGATAGGGTTAGGGTTAGGGTTAGGGTTGGGGTTAGGGTTAGGGTTAGGGTTAGGGTTAGGGTTAGGGTTAGGGTTAGGGTTAGGGTTAGGGTTAGGGTTAGGGTTAGGGTTAGGGTTAGGGTTAGGGTTAGGGTTTGGGTTAGGGTTGGAGTTGGAGTTGGAGTTGGGGTTGGAGTTAGGGTTGGAGTTAGGGTTGGAGTTGGAGTTGGGGTTTGGTTTAGGGTTAGGGTTAGGGTTGGGTGAGGGTTGGGTTAGGGTTAGGGTTAGGGTTAGGGTTAGGGTTAGGGTTAGGGTTAGGGTTAGCGTTAGTGTTAGCGTTAGCGTTAGGATTAGGATTAGGATTAGGATTAGGGTAACGGTTAGGTTTGGGTTAGGGTTTGGGTTACGGTTGGGTTAGGATTAGGGTTAGGGTTACGGTTAGGTTTGGGTTACGGTGAGGGTTGGGTTAGGGTTAGGGCTGGGGTTAGGGTTAGGGTTATGGTTACGGTTGGGGTTGGGGTTGGGGTTGCTTTAGGGTTAGTGTTAGTGTTAGTGTTAGTGTTAGTGTTAGTGTTAGTGTTAGTGTTAGTGTTAGTGTTAGGGTTAGGGTTAGGGTTAGGGTTAGGGTTACGGTGAGGGTTAGGGTTAGGATTAGGATTAGGGTTAGTGTCAGGCTGCTATCTCGGTTTCGTTATTGCCTCTGTCTCTGTGCTGTATTGTCTGCCCCCCAAGGTCGCATGCCTAAGCCTGGGAACTCAGCTCCTGGGAAACTGTATTCCTGCGTGTAATCTCCCGCCTTTCCTGCCTTATAATATCTCCCAGCTAGTGAGCCTCTTATAGCTGTCATTATATTCGTTTGCACTGTATGCCTACTTGATCAGTAAAAGCCATCTGTTTGGACTCTATATGACTTTGTGGTGATTTCTGGTTCTGTGGGCCAAGGGCTGACATTATGACAGCTATCTCACATCTTCACCGTTCTCCTAGCCAGGCTGGAGCCCAGGGGGGTTCGCCTGCCACTTGGATGGGAGCTGTGCAGCTCTCCAGGTGATCTACTACCCTGGAGCCCTTCTCAGAGGACCCTACTCTGTTACAGGACTTAATTGCTGAACTTTTCCGGACGAACCGAGAGGTTTGCCGCTTGAGGGAACTGGTACACGCGCAGTGGCAATCTCTTACAGGACGTCTCTGGATGTTAACATCGGAGGATACTGATGCTCGTTTAGATCTTCAGGACTTGGATCAATTACTAGACGATGCCCGATTGGCGACTGAGGATTTACAAATATTAACTGGACTTTTGGATAATCTTATTTCTCGACAAACTCTTTCTACCATGGCGGGAGCCCCGCCGGAGGGTTTTTCCCTGATCCTGGATGCGGCCAGCTGCCAGGCTGAGGCCAAGCGAGTCGCTATTAGCACCGCTCTTCTCCTTGTGGAATGTACAAAGGACACCCCGGTAGCCACCTTGGCTCAAGTTTTGACCCCGACGTTTGGAGCCGAGGCATCCACACTGGCGGTTCGAGTACAACCTCTGCTGGGCGGGGAACCTGACCCCATACTCTTGCTCCTCGAGACAGAACTTTTGCCGCGCATTACGGCAGAGGCTGCCCTAAGACTTGAGAACGCCAAAGTTCTTGCGGATCAGCAAGCCGCCGAAGCGGCTAGGGTCGCAAGAGAGAGAGAGGCGGCGGAAGCAGCCAGGGCGGCTGCAGCAAGGAATCAGGCGAACGTGGACACGCGCCCCAAGGACTATGTACTGGGACTATCAGGTCTAACTTTTTCCCCGGCGTTTGTCCCGTCGCGTGCGACCCAACGCGCACGCCGTTTGGCTGACCGACGTCGAGACTCAGATGAGTCTGAAGACGAGGATTTATATGGGGATAGCTCTCAATGGGCCACGAGCTTCCGAACCAGTAAGCCTCATCTTACTGGTGGCCCAAGTGAGGAGGTTCATCTTTTACGAGCCCAGAATCGGGAGCTCTCCGACCGTGTTGATCAACTCCAAGAAGTAATGGAACTTATGCTTCACGAGAACAGGCAATTACAACAAACCCTGATAGCTCAGAGACAGCCCGTTCCGATACCGGGTCAGGGGGTACCCGTACAACCACCCGCTAATGTGCCTGCTCCACCCTTACCTCCTGGAGCTCCTGTTGCTCCTCCGCCCGGACCACCCGTGCAACCACCTGCTAATGTGCCTGCTCCACCCTTGCCTCCTGGAGCTCCTGTTGCTCCTCCACCCGGACCACCCGTGCAACCGGGTCAGCCCGCGCCCGGCCCTTGGAAGCAACTCAAATTGAGGACTACGTATGACGGATCTCTTGAGACTTTGCCTTGTTTCTTGCATCAAGTGGACAGTTATATGCGAGAACAAGGTCAACTTTTCCCCACGGAAGATAGCCGGGTGCGGTACGTAGCTTCCCTCCTGACAGGCAAAGCGGCTGACTGGATGGTCCTCCAGTTTGACACCCGCTCTCGTGCGATTCGTTCCCTCAACAACTTCATGACTGCCCTGAGAAGGAGGTTTGAGGACCCCTTCCTGGGAGAAAGAGCCAAAACGGAACTCTTACAATTAAAACAAGGCTCTGCTACGGTTCGGGAATTTGCCGATGAATTTCAGCGACTGGCAAGTAAAATTGTAGGTTGGCCCGAGACCACCCTAATCCATCATTTCAGGGAAGCCTTGCATCCTGACATTCTGAACTGGTCTTACATGCGGGGCGATCCCGATACCCTCGAAGGCTGGATCCTATTAGCCGAGGAAGTGGAAAGCCGCCGCCGCTTTATTTCTCTCGTCCGTCAAAAGCACAAGGAGAAGGGCACCCAAAAGCCTCAACCCAAGGCACCACTGCTCGTCCCACGAAATCCCCCACGTCCGCTCCAGGAACGTGAAGCCCGATTTCAGAGGGGTGCCTGTCTTACATGCGGAGAAATGGGCCACTTTCCAGCCGTTTGCCCACGCCGCCAGGAATTATTTCGTCCCAGCACGACAACCCGCGCCCGAGGTCGTCCACCACGCAGAGGCACCGCGGCCACCCGCAGCGCAGCTCCGGGAAGGCCCACACCCTCTGCACTCCATGCCGGGGACCCAGCCTCCCTGCCTGTTTCCAACGACCCCGCCGGGTCTCGGATTACAAGTGCCCCATTGGGGGACAGCTTTCCCTCTTCGGATGAGGAAAACCCCTGGATTTCTCCAGCCTTAAACCTGGAATCTCCCCTCGACTTGTCAAAAAACGGCTCCGGTCTGTGGTGAATGGAGCATCTCCACAGACCTCGCAGGATCTTCCTATCAAACCGAATGCTCCTACCAAAATCAAAGAAGTGGACTCCACCGTCTACGTAGATGCAGTTTTACAACAACTTAAGGGAGGTCCACAAATCCCCGTCAAAGCACTAATTGACTCCGGTTGCTGTCGCACTCTCATAAGCGAAGCCACGTTTGCTGCACTCAGAGCCGACTCAGAGGCTTTACCCGCCCCCGTCCAATTTGCTCAAATGGACGGGAGCCAATTCCAGGGGGGTCCAGTTGATCATCGCACCATAGGGGTGGCAATGGGAATTGGTTCCCACTGGGAACAAATAGACTTCACTATAGCCCCTATCCGATTTGAAGTGGTCTTGGGAATTAACTGGATTAAAGGACATAGTCCCAGTATTGATTGGGAAACAAACACTATCTCTTTCGCTAGTCCCACCTGCGACCAGCATCGGCAAAACTTTGCTCTGCCATTTCCGCCCGTTCCAGCGTTAACCTCTACTGCCCCAGTACCACCGGCTCTACCCGCTGTATACCGGGACTTTGAAGATGTCTTCGACCTTAAGGAATGTGATGCCTTACCCCCCCACCGGGCCTCAGACTGTGCGATTGAAGTGGTAAAGGACTGCACATTAACCAAAAGTAAGATTTACCCTATGAGCGCTTCCGAGCGCACTGTCCTCCGGGACTTTTTGGACAAAAACCTCGCCAGAGGGTTCATTCGCCCTTCGAATGCCCCAAACTCGGCCCCCGCGTTTTTCGTCCGGAAAAAAGAGGGCGACCTTCGCCTGTGCATTGACTTCAGAAAGCTCAATGCGGTTACCCAGACCAACGCCTATCCTATCCCATTAATATCGGATATTTTGGGACAATTACAGGAAGGCCGTGTGTTCTCTAAATTAGACTTGGTGGAAGCCTACTACCGAGTCCGTATCCGCGAAGGAGATGAACACCTCACTGCCTTCTCTAGCTGTTTCGGAATGTATGAATTCCTTGTAATGCCGTTCGGATTAAAAGGGGCCCCGGGGGTCTTCATGCAACTCATCAATGAAATCCTACATGACCTTCTATATCGTGGGGTGGTGGTCTACTTAGATGACATTCTCATTTATTCGAAAACTATGGACGAGCATGTGACTCTGGTCAGGGAAGTTCTACAACGCCTGCGTAACCATCAACTGTTCGCTAAACTGGCTAAGTGTGAATTTCACCAAAGCAAACTCACGTTTTTGGGATACATCATCTCCCACCAAGGTCTTCGCATGGACCCCGCCAAAGTCCAAGCCGTCCTCGATTGGACTCCCCCCACCAACCGTAAGCAAGTACAGCAATTTCTGGGATTTGCAAACTTCTATCGGGGATTCATCCCTAACTTCGCCCAGGTGGCTCTACCCATTACGGACCTGCTGAAAACTAAGGGAAAAGTAAGCTCGGCTGCCTTGCCCTCCGCAAAAATCCTATGGACTGAGCAATGCCAAGCCGCCTTTCTGGCCCTCAAACGCCTCTTCACTTCGGAGCCGGTGCTACGGCACCCAGACCCAAATCAAATGTTCATTGTGCAAGTCGATGCTTCCGATGTAGCCATGGGAGGGGCTCTCCTCCAGCAAGGACCGGACGGTCTTCTTCACCCTTGCGCTTACTTTTCAAAAAAATTTGCGCACGCTCAATTAAACTGGCCCATCTGGGAGAAAGAGGCCTCTGCAGTTCATCATGCACTGACTTTATGGCGGCAATTCTTGGAAGGGTCTAAAGTACCCTTTGAAGTTTGGACCGATCACAAAAATCTAGCTGCCCTCACGGGGTCCCATAAGCTATCGGCGAAACAACAACGGTGGGCGGAGTTTTTTGCTCAGTTCCGTTTCACCCTGAAGCACGTCCCTGGGAAGCAGAACGTTCTCGCGGATGCCCTCTCCCGTTTACCACAATATCCGGTAAAACTCGAAAGACCCACCAACTCTCTGTTCACCCCTATGCAACGTGGGGCCCTACCTATGCTGGCTGTGCAAACCCGATCCCAGCATCAACACACCTTCCCTAACTCGCAAGCTCCGCCAGCCCAACCGGCTGCCCAGCCGCCACCGCAACAGACCGGAGTTCCCGCCCCTCCTACCCCTCCGACCGCTCAGCCGCCTGCAGTCTGCGCGCCGCCGCACGTAAGCACTAGCCCTATAACTATTTCTCAGATCTCCAGGACCGACGGGGGGGCTCCCTCCAAAATCCCCATCTCCGAATCCTTTTTAACTGTCCTTCGGGACCAGTGCCTTTTAGAACGTTCCGCTCATACCCTACCTCCTGGTGTTTTGGAACAAGGGGGGTCCTGGTACAAAGACTCAAAATTGTATGTACCCAAAGCTCTCCGGAAGGACGTTTTACATTTAGCTCATGGAGCCAAAACAGCTGGGCACTTTGGGTTTCTGAAGACCCTTCACTTATTGCGCAGACAGTTCTGGTGGGGGGGAATGCGTTCCGACATTGACTCCTTCATCCGCAGCTGTCCCGTTTGTGCCGCTGCGAAACGATCGCAGGGCAAACCCCCGGGACTGCTACAACCTCTTGAAACGCCCAGCAGACCTTGGGAAGTGATTGCTATGGACTTCATGACTGATCTCCCTCTCAGTGGGGGTAAAACTGTGTTGTGGGTTGTTACTGATTTGTTTTCTAAGCAAATACATTTGATTCCATGTGCAGGGATCCCCTCTGCCCAGAAACTGGCCCGCCTCTTCGTGACGCATATATTTCGTTTACATTCGTTTCCGCGTAAAATAATTTGTGACCGCGGAAGTGGTTTCGTTTCTAAGTTTTGGAAAGCTTTCCTCAAGTTGGTGGGGGTGGAACAGGGATTGTCTAGTGCATACCATCCTCAAACTGATGGTCAAACTGAACGTGTCAATGCTGTACTTGAATGTTATTTGCGTTGTTATGTTAACTACCACCAGGATAACTGGGTGGAACTGTTACCTTTAGCAGAATATGCCTACAATAATGCCATGCATCAATCCACAGGTTTTAGCCCGTTTTTTGCTGTGTATGGACAAGATTTCAGTCCCATCGTTCCTACAGATGATGTAGAGGGGGAGGGGAACCCCGACATTGCCTCCTGGGCACACGCCCTCCGTACCACTTGGCCCTGGCTCGTTAGCAACCTCGACCGGGCCAAACGTAAATACAAAGCGCAAGCTGACAAACATCGCTCCCCCGGGGGTGATCTGCAAGTGGGTGCTTTGGTTTACCTTTCCACCAAAAACCTCCGTTCCACCCAACCGTGCCATAAACTCAGCGCCAAATTCATTGGCCCTTTCCCCATTACTCGGGTCATAAACCCTGTCACAGTGGAACTGGCTCTCCCCAAATCCTTGAGGCGTGTGCATCCTGTTTTCCACATAAGCCTCCTCAAACCCCATGTTGCTTCTCCACGGTGGCATCCGGACCCACCGCCTGCGCAACCCATCATGGTGGGGGGGGAAGAACACTTCGAAGTCTCCAAGATCCTTGACTCCCGTATTCACCATGGCAATCTCCAATACCTAATTCGTTGGAAACATTTCCCCCCTGCCTATGACGAATGGGTGCGCGCACGGGATGTCTCCGCCCCCGACCTCGTCGACGCCTTTCACATTGCTTACCCGGACAGGCCAGCCCCCTTGCGAACTGGGAGGGGGCCTTGAGGGGAGCAGAATGTCAGGCTGCTATCTCGGTTTCGTTATTGCCTCTGTCTCTGTGCTGTATTGTCTGCCCCCCAAGGTCGCATGCCTAAGCCTGGGAACTCAGCTCCTGGGAAACTGAATTCCTGCGTGTAATCTCCCGCCTTTCCTGCCTTATAATATCTCCCAGCTAGTGAGCCTCTTATAGCTGTCATTTTATTCGTTTGCACTGTATGCCTACTTGATCAGTAAAAGCCATCTGTTTGGACTCTATATGACTTTGTGGTGATTTCTGGTTCTGTGGGCCAAGGGCTGACAGTTAGGGTTAGGGTAAGGGTAAGGGTTAGGGTTAGGGTTAGGGTTAGGGTTAGGGTTAGGGTTAGGGTTAAAGTTAGGGTTAGGGTTAGGGTTAGGGTTAGGGTTAGGGTTACAGTTAGGGTTTGGGTTAGGGTTAGGGTTAGGGTTAGAGTTAGGGTTAGGGTTAGGGTTAGGGTTAGGGTTAGGATTAGGGTTAAGGTTAAGGGTACGGTTAGGTTTGGGTTAGGGTTAGGGTTAGGGTTGGGTTAGTGTTAGTGTTAGTGTTAGTGTTAGTGTTAGTGTTAGTGTTAGTGTTAGTGTTAGTGTTAGTGTTAGTGTTAGTGTTAGTGTTAGTGTTAGAGTTAGGGTTGGGGTTGGGGATGGGGTTAGGGTTAGGGTTGGGTTAAAGTTAGGGTTCGGGTTTGAGTTTTTGGGGTTGCGGTTGGGGTTGGGGTTAGGGTTAGGGTCAGGGTCAGGGTCAGGGTTAGGGTTAGGGTAAGGGTTAGGGTTAGGGTTAGGGTTAGGGTTAGGGTTAGCGTTAGCGGTAGCGTTAGCATTAGGATTAGGATTAGGATTAGGGTAACCGTTAGGTTTGGGTTAGGGTTTGGGTTACGGTTGGGTTAGGATTAGGGTTAGGGTTACGGTTAGGTTTGGGTTACGGTGAGGGTTGGGTTAGGGTTAGGGCTGGGGTTAGGGTTAGGGTTAGGGTTATGGTTACGGTTGGGGTTGGTGTTGGGGTTGCTTTAGGGTTAGTGTTAGTGTTAGTGTTAGTGTTAGTGTTAGTGTTAGTGTTAGTGTTAGTGTTAGGGTTAGGGTTAGGGTTAGGGTTACGGTGAGGGTTAGGGTTAGGATTAGGGTTAGGGTTAGGGTAAGGGTAAGGGTTACGGTTAGGTTAGGGTTAGGGTTAGGGTTAGGGTTAGGGTTAGGGTTAGGGTTAGGGTTAGGGTTAGGGTTAGGGTTAGGGTTAGGGTTAGGGTTAGGGTTACAGTTAGGGTTTGGGTTAGGGTTAGGGTTAGGGTTAGGATTAGGGTTAAGGTTAAGGGTACGGTTAGGTTTGGGTTAGGGTTAGGGTTAGGGTTGGGTTAGTGTTAGTTTTAGTGTTAGGGTTAGTGTTAGTGTTAGTGTTAGTGTTCGTGTTAGTGTTAGTGTTAGTGTTAGTGTTAGTGTTAGTGTTAGTGTTAGTGTTAGTGTTAGAGTTAGGGTTGGGGTTGGGGATGGGGTTAGGGTTAGGGTTGGGTTAAAGTTAGGGTTCGAGTTTGAGTTTTTGGGGTTGCGGTTGGGGTTGGGGTTAGGGTTAGGGTCAGGGTCAGGGTTAGGGTTAGGGTAAGGGTAAGGGTTAGGGTAAGGGTTAGGGTTAGGGTTAGGGTTAGGGTAAGGGTTAGGGTTAGGGTTAGGGTTAGGGTTAGGGTTAGGGTTGGTTTAGGGTTACAGTTCGGGTTGGGCTAGGGTTAGGGTTAGGGTTAGGGTTAGGGTTGGGGTTGGGGTTAGGATTAGGGTTAAGGTTAAGGTTAAGGGTACGGTTAGGTTTGGGTTAGGGTTAGGGTTAGGGTTGGGTTAGTGTTAGTGTTAGTGTTAGTGTTAGTGTTAGTGTTAGTGTTAGTGTTAGTGTTAGTGTTAGTTTTAGTGTTAGTGTTAGTGTTAGTGTTAGTGTTAGTGTTAGTGTTAGAGTTAGGGTTAG
>NW_026612108.1:35000-37500 GCF_029931775.1 Euleptes europaea
TTGGGGTTGGCTTGGGGTTGGGGTGGGGGTTAGGGTTGGGGTTAGGTTTAGGGTTGGGTTAGGGTTAGGGTTGTGCTTAGGTTTGGGTTAGGGTTAGTGTTAGTGTTAGGGTTAGGGTTAGGGATAGGGATAGGGTTAGGGTTAGGGTTAGGGTTAGGGTTAGGGTTAGGGTTAGGGTTAGGGTTAGGGTTAGGGTTAGGGTTAGGGTTAGGGTTAGGGTTAGGGTTAGGGTAAGGGTTAGGGTTAGGGTTGGGTTAGGATTAGGGTTAGGGTTAGGTTTAAGGTTAGGTTAGGGTTGGGGTTAAGGTTCAATTAAGGTTGGGTTAGGGTTAGGGTTAGGGTTAGGGTTAGGGTTAGGGTTAGGGTTAGGGTTAGGGTTAGGGTAAGAGTTCGGGATAAGGTTAGGTTACGGTGAGGTTTGGTAGGGTTTACGTTAGGGTTAGGGATAGGTAGGGTTACGTTAGGGTTAGGGTTAGGGTTAGGGTTAGGGTTAGGGTTAGGGTTAGGGTTAGGGTTAGGGTTAGGGTTAGGGTTAGGGTTAGGTTAGGGTTAGCGTTAGCATTAGCGTTAGCGTTAGGGTTGGGGTAGGGGTAGGGGTTTAGGTTAGGGTAAGTGTAACGGTTAGGGTTGGAGTTTGGGTTGGGGTTGGGTTGGGTTGGGGTTGGGGTTGGGGTTGGGGTTGGGGTTGGGTTAGGGTTAGGGTTAGGGTTAGGGTCAGGGTAAGGGTCAGGGTTAGGGTTAGGGTTAGGGTTAGGGTTAGGGTTAGGGTTAGGGTTAGGGTCAGGGTTAGTGTTAGGGTTAGGGTTGGGTTAGGGTTAGGGTTGGGGTTAGGTTTAAGGATAGGTTAGGGTTAAGGTTAGGTTAAGGTTGGGTTAGGGTTAGGGTTAGGGTTAGGGTAAGGGTTAGGGATAAGGTTAGGGTTACGGTTAGATTTGGGTTAGGGTAAGGATTAGGGATAGGGTTAGGGTTAGGGTTAGGGTTAGGGTTAGGGTTAGGGTTAGGGTTAGGGTTAGGGTTAGGGTTAGGGTTAGGGTTAGGGTTAGGGTTAGGGTTAGGGTTAGGGTTAGGTTTGGGGTTGGCGTTGGGGTTGGGGTAGGGTTTAGGTTAGGGTATGTGTAAGGGTTAGGGTTAGGGTTAGGGTTAGGGTTAGGTATAAGGTAAGGTTAGGGTTGGGGTTAAGGTTTGATTAAGGTTGGGTTAGGGTTAGGGTTAGGGTTAGGGTTAGGGTAAGAGTTCGGGATAAGGTTAGGGTTACGGTGAGGTTTGGGTCAGGGTTAGGGTTAGGGTTAGGGTTAGGGTTAGGGTTAGGGTTAGGGTTAGGGTTAGGGTTAGGGTTAGGGTTAGGGTTAGGGTTAGGGGTTAGGGTTAGGGTTAGGGTTAGGGTTAGGGTTAGGGTTAGGGTTAGGGTTAAGGGTTGGAGTTGTTCAGGTTGGATTTGGGGTTGGGGTTAGGGTAAGGGTGAGGTTAGGTTTGGTTTAGGGATAGGGATATGGATAGGGATAGGGATAGGGATAGGGATAGGGATAGGGATAGGGATAGGATAGGGATAGGGATAGGGATAGGGATAGGGATAGGGATAGGGATAGGGATAGGGATAGGGATAGGGATAGGGATAGGGATAGGGATAAGGATAGTGATAGGGTTAGGGATAGGGATAGGGATAGGGATAGGGTTAGGGTTAGGGTTAGGGTTAGGTTAGGGTTAGGGTTAGGGTTGTGGTTGTGGTTGGGGTGGGGGTTGGGGTTAGGGTTAGGGTTAGGGTTAGGGTTAGGGTTAGGGTTAGGGTTAGGGTTAGGGTTGGGTTGGATTAGGGTTAGGGTTAGGTTAGGTTAGGTTAGGGTTGGGGTTAAGGGTTCGATTAAGGTTGGATTAGGGTTAGGGTTAGGATTAGGGTAAGAGTTTGGGATAAGTTTAGGGTTACGGTGAAGTTTGGGTAGGGTTAGGGATAGGGTTAGGGTTAGGGTTAGGGTTAGGGTTAGCGTTAGCGTTAGCGTTAGCGTTAGGGTTGGAGTAGGGGTAGGGGTTTAGGTTAGGGTAAGTGTAACGGTTAGGGTTGGAGTTTGGGTTGGGGTTGGGTTGGGTTGGGGTTGGGGTTGGGGTTGGGGTTGGTTAGGGTTAGGGTGAGGGTTAGGGTTACGGTTAGGTTTGGGTTAAGTTTAGGGTTTGGGTTAGGGTATGGGTTAGTGTTAGGGTCAGGGTCAGGGTCAGGGTTAGGGTTAGGGTTAGGATTAGGGTTAAGGTTAAGGTTAAGGGTACGGTTAGGTTTGGGTTAGGGTTAGGGTTAGGGTTGGGTTAGTGTTAGTGTTAGTGTTAGTGTTAGTGTTAGTGTTAGTGTTAGTGTTAGTGTTAGTGTTTAGTGTTAGTGTTAGTGTTAGTGTTGAGTTAGGGTTGGGGTTGGGGATGGAGTTAGTATTAGGGTTGGGTTAAGGTTCGGGTTTGAGTTTTTGGGGTTGCGGTTGGGGTTGGGGTTAGGGTTAGGGTCAGGGTCAGGGTCAGGGTT
>NW_026612109.1:22500-27500 GCF_029931775.1 Euleptes europaea
GTTGGGGTTAGCATTAGGGTTACGGTTCGAGTTACGTTTTGGGTTCGGTTCGGGTTAAGGTTTGAGTTCGGGTTAAATTAGGGTTAGGGTTAGGGATAGGATTTAGGGTTAAGATTAGGGTTGAATTAGGGTTAGGGTTGGGATTAGGGTTAGGGTAGGGGATAGGGTTAGGGTTAGGGTTAGGGTTAGGGTTAGGGTTAGAGTTAGGGTTAGGGTTAGGGTTAGGGTTAGGATTTAGGGTTAAGGTTAGGGTTAGAGTTAGAGTTGAATTAGGGTTAGGGTTAGGGTTCGGGTTAGCGTTCGGTTAGGGTTAGGGTTAGGTTAGGGTAAAGGTTAGGGTTAGGGTTGGTTAAGCGTCTGGGTTAAGGTTAGGGTTAGGGCTTGGATTAGTGTTAGGGTTAGGGTTAGGGTTGGGTTAGGGTTAGGGTTAGGGTTAGGGTTAGGGTTAGGGTTAGGGTTAGGGTTAGTGTTAGAGTTAGGGTTAGGGTTAGGGTTAGGGTTAGGTTAGGATTATGTTTAGGATTAGGGTTAGGTTTAGGGACAGGGTTAGGGTTTGGGGTTAGGGTTAGGGTTAGGGTTAGAGTTAGGGTTAGGGTTTAATTAGGGTTAGGGTGAGGGTTAGGGTTGGGTAAGCGTTAGGGTTAGCATTATGGTTACGGTTCGAGTTACGTTTTGGGTTCGGATCGGGTTAAGGTTTGAGTTCGGTTTGAATTAGGGTTAGGGTTAGGGATAGGATTTAGGGTTAAGATTAGGGTTGAATTAGGGTTAGGGATAGGGTTAGGGTAGGGGATAGGGTTAGGGTTAGGGTTAGGGTTAGGGTTAGGGTTAGGGTTAGGGTTAGGGTTAGGGTTAGGGTTAGGGTTAAAGTTAAGGTTAGGTTTAGGGTTAGGGTTAGGGTTAGGGTTGGGGTTAGGGTTGGGTTAGGTTTAAGGTTAGGTTAGGGTTAAGGTTAGGGTTAGGGTTATAGAATAATTAGGGTTAGGGTTAGGTTGAATTAGGGTTAGGGTTATGGCTTAGGGTTAAGGTTAGGGTTAGGGTTATGGTTAAGGTTGAATTAGGGTTAGGGTTAGGGTTAGGGTTAGGGTTAGGGTTAGGGTTAGGGTTAGGGTTAGGGTTAGGGTTAGGGTTAGGGTTAGGGTTAGGGTTAGGGTTAGGGTTAGGGTTAGGGTTAGGGTTAGGGTTAGGGTTAGGGTTAGGGTTAGGGTTGGTTAAGCGTCTGGGTTAAGGTTAGGGTTAGGGCTTGGATTAGTGTTAGGGTTAGGGTTTGGGTTAGGTTAGGGTTAGGGTTAGGGTTAGGGTTAGGGTTAGGGTTAGGGTTAGGGTTAGGGTTAGTGTTAGGGTTAGGGTTAGGGTTAGGGTTAGGGTTAGGGTTAGGATTAGGATTTAGGGTTAAGGTTAGGGTTAGAGTTAGAGTTGAATTAGGGTTATGGTTAGGGTTAGGGTTAGGGTTCGGTTAGGGTTAGGGTTAGTTTAGGGTAAAGGTTAGGGTTAGGGTTAGGGTTAGGGTTGGTTAAGCGTCTGGGTTAAGGTTAGGGTTAGGGCTTGGATTAGTGTTAGGGTTAGGATTAGGGTTGGGTTAGGGTTAGGGTTAGGGTTAGGGTTAGGGTTAGGGTTAGGGTTAGGGTTAGGGTTAGGGTTAGCGTTAGAGTTAGGGTTAGGGTTAGGGTTAGGGTTAGGGTTAGGGTTAGGGTTAGGTTAGGATTAGGTTTAGGATTAGGGTTAGGTTTAGGGACAGGGTTAGGGTTTGGGGGTTAGGGTTAGGGTTAGGGTTAGAGTTAGGGTTAGGGTTTAATTAGGGTTAGGGTGAGGGTTAGGGTTGGGTAAGCGTTAGGGTTAGCATTATGGTTACGGTTCGAGTTACGTTTTGGGTTCGGTTCGGGTTAAGGTTTGAGTTCGGGTTGAATTAGGGTTAGGGTTAGGGATAGGATTTAGGGTTAAGATTAGGGTTGAATTAGGGTTAGGGACAGGGTTAGGATAGGGGATAGGGTTAGGGTTAGGGTTAGGGTTAGGGTTAGGGTTAGGGTTAGGGTGGTTAGGGTTACGGTTAGGGTTAGGGTTAGGGTTAGGTTTAGGGTTAGTTTTAGGGTTAGGGTTAGGGTTAGGGTTAGGGTTAGGGTTAGGGTTAGGGTTAAGGTTAGGTTTAGGGTTAGGGTTAGGGATGGGGTTAGGGTTGGGTTAGGTTTAAGGTTAGGTTAGGGTTAAGGTTAGGGTTAGGGTTAGAGAATAATTAGGGTTAGGGTTAGGGTTGAATTAGGATTAGGGTTATGGCTTAGGGTTAACGTTAGGGTTAGGGTTATGGTTAAGGTTGAATTAGGGTTAGGGTTAGGGTTAGGGTTAGGGTTAGGATTAGGGTTAGGGTTAGGGTTAGGGTTAGGGTTAGGGTTAGGGTTAGGGTTAGGGTTAGGGTTAGGGTTAGGGTTAGGGTTAGGGTTAGGGTTAGGGTTAGGGTTAGGGTTAGGGTTAGGGTTAGGGTTAGGGTTAGGATTAGGTTTAGGGTTAAGGTTAAGGTTAGGGTTAGGGTTTTATTAGGGTTAGGTCAGGGTTATGGTTGATTAAGCGTTAGGATCAGGGTCAGGGTCAGGGTTAGGTTTAGGGTTAGGGTTAGGGTTAGGGTTAGGGTTAGGGTTAGGGTTAGGGTTAGGGTTAGGGTTAGTGTTAGGGTTAGGGTTAGGATTAGGGTTAGGGTTAGGGTTAGGGTTAGGGTTAGGGTTAGGGTTAGGGTTAGGGTTAGGGTTAGGGTTAGGGTTAGGGTTAGGGTTAGGGTTAGGTTAGGGTTAAGGTTAGGGTTAGGGTTAGGGTTAGAGAATAATTGGGTTAGGGTTAAGGTTGAATTAGGGTTAGGGTTTTGGTTTAGGGTTAAGGTTAGGGTTAGGGTTAGGGTTTGGGTTGAATTAGGGTTAGGGTTAGGGTTAGGGTTAGGGTTAGGGTTAGGGTTAGGGTTAGGTTTAAAGGTAGGGTTGGGTTAGGGTTATGGTTATGGTTATGGTTAGGGTTAGGGTTAGGGTTAGGGTTAGGGTTAGGGTTAAGGTTAGGGTTTAGATTTAATGTTAGGTTTAGGGTTAGGTTTAAGGTTAGGGTTAGGGTTAGGGTTAGGGTTAGGGTTAGGGTTAGGGTTAGGGTTAGGGTTAGGGTTAGGGTTAGGGTTAGGGTTAGGGTTAGGATCTGGGTTAGAGTTAGGGTTAGGGTTAAAGGTAGGGTTTGGTTAGGGTTAGGGTTTAGGGTTAGGGTTAGCGTTAGGGTTAGGGTTAGGGTTAGGGTTGGGTTAGGTTAGGGTTAGAGAATAATTAGTGTTAGGGTTAGGGTTGGGTAAGCGTCTGGGTTAAGGTTAGGGTTAGGGTTAGGGTTAGGGTTAGGGTTTGGATTAGGGTTAGGGTTAGGGTTAGGGTTAGGGTTAGGGTTTGGGTTAGGGTTAGGGTTAGGTTAGGGTTAGGGTTAGGATTAGGATTAGGGTTAGGATTAGGGTTAGGTTTAGGGATAGCGTTAGGGTTTGGGGTTAGGGTTAGGGTTAGGGTTAGGGTAGGGGATAGGGTTAGGGTTAGGGTTAGGGTTAGGGTTAGGGTTAGGGTTAGGGTTAGGGTTAGGGTTAGGGTTAGGATTTAGGGTTAAGGTTAGGGTTAGAGTTAGAGTTGAATTAGGGTTAGGGTTAGGGTTCGGGTTAGGGTTCGGTTAGGGTTAGGGTTAGGTTAGGGTAAAGGTTAGGGTTAGGGTTAGGGTTAGGGTTGGTTAAGCGTCTGGGTTAAGGTTAGGGTTAGGGCTTGGATTAGTGTTAGGGTTAGGATTAGGGTTGGGTTAGGGTTAGGGTTAGGGTTAGGGTTAGGGTTAGGGTTAGGGTTAGGGTTAGCGTTAGAGTTAGGGTTAGGGTTAGGGTTAGGGTTAGGGTTAGGGTTAGGGTTAGGTTAGGATTAGGTTTAGGATTAGGGTTAGGTTTAGGGACAGGGTTAGGGTTTGGGGGTTAGGGTTAGGGTTAGGGTTAGAGTTAGGGTTAGGGTTTAATTAGGGTTAGGGTGAGGGTTAGGGTTGGGTAAGCGTTAGGGTTAGCATTATGGTTACGGTTCGAGTTACGTTTTGGGTTCGGTTCGGGTTAAGGTTTGAGTTCGGGTTTAATTAGGGTTAGGGTTAGGGATAGGATTTAGGGTTAAGATTAGGGTTGAATTAGGGTTAGGGACAGGGTTAGGATAGGGGATAGGGTTAGGGTTAGGGTTAGGGTTAGGGTTAGGGTTAGGGTTAGGGTTAGGGTTACGGTTAGGGTTAGGGTTAGGGTTAGGTTTAGGGTTAGTTTTAGGGTTAGGGTTAGGGTTAGGGTTAGGGTTAAGGTTAGGTTTAGGGTTAGGGTTAGGGATG
The DNA here is from genome assembly GCF_029931775.1 of Euleptes europaea. NCBI lineage: Eukaryota > Metazoa > Chordata > Lepidosauria > Squamata > Sphaerodactylidae > Euleptes > Euleptes europaea. The sequence goes on from NW_026612109.1 coordinate 26,842, forward strand.
GGGTTAGGGTTGGGTTAGGTTTAAGGTTAGGTTAGGGTTAAGGTTAGGGTTAGGGTTAGAGAATAATTAGGGTTAGGGTTAGGGTTGAATTAGGGTTAGGGTTATGGCTTAGGGTTAACGTTAGGGTTAGGGTTATGGTTAAGGTTGAATTAGGGTTAGGGTTAGGGTTAGGGTTAGGGTTAGGATTAGGGTTAGGGTTAGGGTTAGGGTTAGGGTTAGGGTTAGGGTTAGGGTTAGGGTTAGGGTTAGGGTTAGGGTTAGGGTTAGGGTTAGGGTTAGGGTTAGGGTTAGGGTTAGGGTTAGGATTAGGTTTAGGGTTAAGGTTAAGGTTAGGGTTAGGGTTTTATTAGGGTTAGGTCAGGGTTATGGTTGATTAAGCGTTAGGATCAGGGTCAGGGTCAGGGTTAGGGTTAGGGTTAGGGTTAGGGTTAGGGTTAGGGTTAGGGTTAGGGTTAGGGTTAGTGTTAGGGTTAGGGTTAGGATTAGGGTTAGGGTTAGGGTTAGGGTTAGGGTTAGGGTTAGGGTTAGGGTTAGGGTTAGGGTTAGGGTTAGGGTTAGGGTTAGGGTTAGGGTTAGGGTTAGGGTTAGGGTTAGGGTTAGGGTTAGGGTTAGGTTAGGGTTAAGGTTAGGGTTAGGGTTAGGGTTAGAGAATAATTGGG
>NW_026612109.1:42500-49566 GCF_029931775.1 Euleptes europaea
TAGGGTTAGGGTTAGGGTTAAATGTTGGGTTTGGTTAGGGTTAGGGTTTAGGGTTAAGGTTAGGGTTATGCTTAGGGTTTAGAGTTAGGATTAAGGTTGAATTAGGGTTAGGGTTAGGGTAAGGGTTACGGTTAAGGGTTACGGTTAAGGGTTATGGTTAGGGTTGAATTAGGGTTAGGGTCAGGGTTGGGTAAGTGTTAGGGTAAGGGTTAGGGTTAGGGTTAGTTTTAGGGTTAGGGTTAGGGTTAGGGTTAGGGTTAGGGTTAGGGTTAGGGTAAGGGTTAGGGTTTGGTTAAGGTTAGGGTTAGCGAAATAATTAGGGTTAGGTTTGGGTAAGCGTCTGGGTTAAGGTTAGGGTTAGGGTTAGGGTTAGTGTTAGGTTTAGGGTTAGGGTAAGGGTTAGGATTAGGGTCAGGGTTCGGTTTGGGTTAGGGATAGGGTTAGGGTTAGGGTTAGGGTTAGGGTTAGGGTTAGGTTTAGGGTTAGGATTAGGGTTAGGGTTAGGGTTAGGGTTAGGGTTAGGGTTAGGGTTAGGGTTAGGGTTAGGGTTAGGGTTAGGGTTAGGGTTAGGGTTAGGGTTAGGGTTAGGGTTAAGGCTAGGGTTAGGGTTTTTTTAGGGTTAGGTTAGGGTTATGCTTGATTAAGAGTTAGGGTTAGGGTTAGGGTTAGGGTTCGGGTTCGGGTTCGGGTTCGGGTTCGGGTTCGGTTCGGGTTCGGGTTCGGGTTCGGGTTAGGGTTAGGGTTAGGGTTAGGGTTAGGGTTTATTTAGGGTTAGGGTTAAGGTTAGGTTAGGGATAGGGTTAGGGAAAAATTAGGGTTAGGGTTACGGTAGGGTAAACGTTTGGGTTAAGGTTAGCGTTAGGGTTAGGATTAGGGTTGGTTTTAGCGTCAGGGTTGAAATAGGGTTAGGGTTAGGGTTGGGTAAGGGTTAGGGTTAGGGTTAGGGTTAGTGTTATCGTTAGGGTTAGGGTTAGGGTTAGTGTTATCGTTAGGGTTAGGGTTAGGGTTAGGGTTAGGGTTAAGGTTAGGTTAGGGTCAGGGTTAGGGTTTGGGATTAGGGTTAGGGTTAGTTTTAGGGTTTAATTAGGGTTAGGATTAGGGGTTAGGGTTTAGGGTTAAGGTTGGGGTTAGGGTTAGGGTTAGGGTTAGGGTTAGGGTTAGGGTTAGGGTTAGGGTTAGGGTTAGGGTTAGGGTTAGGGTTAGGGTTAGGGTTAGGGTTAGGGTTAGGGTTAGGGTTAGGGTTAGGGTTAGGGTTAGGTTAGGGTTAGGGTTGAATTAGGGTTAGGGTTAGGGTTTAGAGTTAAGGTTAGGGTTAGGGTTGAATTAGGGTTAGGGTTAAAGGTAGGGTTGGGTTAGGGTTAGGGTTAGGGTTAGGGTTAGGGTTAAGGTTAGGGTTAGGGTTAGGGTTAGGGTTAGGGTTAGGGTTAGGGTTAGGGTTAGGGTTAGGGTTAGGGTTAGGGTTAGGGTTAGGGTTAGGGTTAGGGTTAGTGTCATGGTTAGGGTAAGGGTTTCGGGTTAGGTTTAGGGTTAGGGTTAGAGTTCAGAGGTAAGGTAAGGGTTAGGGTTAGGGTTAGGGTTAGGGTTAGAGTTAGGGTTAGGGTTAGGGATAGGGATAGTGTTAGGGTTAGGGTTAGGGTTAGAGTTAGTGTTAGGGTTTGGGTTAGCGTTAGGGTTAAGGTTAGGGTTACGGTTTGGGTTCGGTTCGGGATAAGGTTTGAGTTCGGGTTGAATTAGGGTTAGGGTTAGGGTTAGGGTTCGAGAATAGTTAGGGTTAGGGTTAGTGTTGAATTAGTGTTAGGTTTTGGGTTTAGGGTTAAGTTTAGGGTTAGGGTGAGGGTTAGGGTTAGGGTTGAATTAGGGTTAGGGTTCAGGGTTAAGGTTAGGGTTGAATTAGGGTTAGGGTTAGGGATAGGATTTAGGGTTAAGGTTAGGGTTGAATTAGGGTTAGGGTTAGGGTTAGGGTTAGGGTTAGGGTTAGGGTTAGGGTTAGGGTAGGGGTAAGGGTAAGGGTTAGGGTTAGAGTTAGGGTTAGGGTTAGGGTTAGGGTTAGGGTTAGGGTTAGGGTTAGGTTAGGGTCAGGGTTAGGGTTTGGGATTAGGGTTAGGGTTAGTTTTAGGGTGTAATTAGGGTTAGGATTAGGGGTTAGGGTTTAGGGTTAAGGTTGGGGTTAGGGTTAGGGTTAGGGTTTGGGTTAGGGTTAGGGTTAGGGTTAGGGTTAGGGTTAGGGTTAGGGTTAGGGTTAGGGTTAGGGTTGAATTAGGGTTAGGGTTAGGGTTTAGGGTTAAGGTAAGTGTTAGGGTTGAATTAGGGTTAGGGTTTGGGTTTAGAGGTTAGGTTAGGGTTGAATTAGGGTTAGGGTTAAGGTAGGGTTGGGTTAGGGTTGGGGTTAGGGTAAGGGTTAGGGTTAGGGTTAGGGTTAGGGTTAGGGTTTGAGTTTAGAGGTAAGGTTAAGATTAGGGTAAGGGTTTAATTAGGGTTAGGGTTAGGCTTTAGGCTTTACTGTTAAGTTTCAGGTTAAGGTTAGGGTTTGGGTTAGGGTTAGGGTTAGCGTTAGGGTTAGGGTTTAATTAGGGTTAGGGTTAGGGTTTAGGTTTAGGGTTAAGGTTAGGGTTAGGGTTAGGGTTAGGGTTAGCGTTAGGGTTAGGGTTAGGGTTAGGGTTAGGGTTAGGGTTAGGGTTAGGGTTAGGGTTAGGGTTAGGGTTAGGGTTAGGGTTAATGTTAGGGTTAGGGTTAGAGTTAGGGATAGGCTTGAATTAGGGTTAGGGTTAGGGTTAGGGTTAGGGTTAGGGTTAGGGTTAGGGTTAGGGTTAGGGTTAGGGTTAGGGTTAGGGTTAGGGTTAGGGTTAGGGTTAGGGTTAGGGTTAGGGTTAGCGTTAGTGTTAGGGTTGGGTTAGGGTTAGGGTTAGAGTTAGGGTTAGGATTAGGGTTTGGGTTAGGGTTAGGGTTTAATTAGGGTTAGGGTGAGGGTTAGGGTTGGGTAAGCGTTAGGGTTAGCATTAGGGTTACGGTTCGGGTTATGGTTTGGGTTCGGTTCGGGTTAAGGTTTGAGTTCGGGTTGAATTAGGGTTAGGGTTAGGGTTAGGTTTTGAGAATAGTTAGGGTTAGGGTTAGGGTTGAATTAGTGTTAGGTTTTGGGTTTAGGGTTAAGTTTAGGGTTAGGGTTGAATTAGGGTTAGGGTTTAGGGTTTAGGGTTTAGGGTTAAGGTTAGGGTTAGGGTTAGGGTTAGGGATAGGATTTAGGGTTAAGGTTAGGGTTGAATTAGGGTTAGGGTTAGGGTTAGGGTTAGGGTTAGGGTTAGGGTTAGGGTTAGGGTTAGGGTTAGGGTTAGGGTTAGGGTTACCGTTAGCGTTAGCGTTAGGGTTAGGGTTAGGGTTAGGGTTAGGGTTAGGGTTAGGGTTAGGATCAGGGTTAGGGTTAGGGTTAGGGTTAGGGTTAGGGTTAGGGTTAAATGTAGGGTTTGGTTAGGGTTAGGGTTTAGGGTTAAGGTTAGGGTTATGCTTAGGGTTTAGAGTTAGGATTAAGGTTGAATTAGGGTTAGGGTTAGGGTAAGGGTTACGGTTAAGGGTTACGGTTAAGGGTTATGGTTAGGGTTGAATTAGGGTTAGGGTCAGGGTTGGGTAAGTGTTAGGGTAAGGGTTAGGGTTAGGGTTAGTTTTAGGGTTAGGGTTAGGGTTAGGGTTAGGGTTAGGGTTAGGGTTAGGGTTAGGGTTAGGGTTAGGGTAAGGGTTAGGGTTGGGTTAAGGTTAGCGTTATGGAAATAATTAGGGTTAGGTTTGGGTAAGTGTCTGGGTTAAGGTTAGGGTTAGGGTTAGTGTTAGGTTTAGGGTTAGGATTAGGGTTAGGGTTAGGGTTAGGGTTAGGGTTAGGGTTAGGGTTAGGGTTAGGGTTAGGGTTAGGGTTAGGGTTAGGGTTAGGGTTAGGGTTAGGGTTAAGGTTAGGGTTGAATTAGGGTTAGGGTTAGGGTTAGGGTTAGGGTTAGGGTTAGGGTTAGGGTTAGGGTTAGCGTTAGCGTTAGCGTTAGGGTTAGGGTTAGGGTTAGGGTTAGGGTTAGGGTTAGGGTTAGGATCAGGGTTAGGGTTAGGGTTAGGGTTAGGGTTAGGGTTAAATGTAGGGTTTGGTTAGGGTTAGGGTTTAGGGTTAAGGTTAGGGTTATGCTTAGGGTTTAGAGTTAGGATTAAGGTTGAATTAGGGTTAGGGTTAGGGTAAGGGTTACGGTTAAGGGTTACGGTTAAGGGTTATGGTTAGGGTTGAATTAGGGTTAGGGTCAGGGTTGGGTAAGTGTTAGGGTAAGGGTTAGGGTTAGGGTTAGTTTTAGGGTTAGGGTTAGGGTTAGGGTTAGGGTTAGGGTTAGGGTTAGGGTAAGGGTTAGGGTTTGGTTAAGGTTAGGGTTAGCGAAATAATTAGGGTTAGGTTTGGGTAAGCGTCTGGGTTAAGGTTAGGGTTAGGGTTAGGGTTAGTGTTAGGTTTAGGGTTAGGGTAAGGGTTAGGATTAGGGTCAGGGTTCGGTTTGGGTTAGGGATAGGGTTAGGGTTAGGGTTAGGGTTAGGGTTAGGGTTAGGTTTAGGGTTAGGATTAGGGTTAGGGTTAGGGTTAGGGTTAGGGTTAGGGTTAGGGTTAGGGTTAGGGTTAGGGTTAGGGTTAGGGTTAGGGTTAGGGTTAGGGTTAGGGTTAGGGTTAGGGTTAGGGTTAGGGTTAGGGTTAGGGTTAAGGCTAGGGTTAGGGTTTTTTTAGGGTTAGGTTAGGGTTATGCTTGATTAAGAGTTAGGGTTAGGGTTAGGGTTAGGGTTCGGGTTCGGGTTCGGGTTCGGGTTCGGGTTCGGGTTCGGGTTCGGGTTCGGGTTAGGGTTAGGGTTAGGGTTAGGGTTAGGGTTTATTTAGGGTTAGGGTTAAGGTTAGGTTAGGGATAGGGTTAGGGAAAAATTAGGGTTAGGGTTACGGTAGGGTAAACGTTTGGGTTAAGGTTAGCGTTAGGGTTAGGATTAGGGTTGGTTTTAGCGTCAGGGTTGAAATAGGGTTAGGGTTAGGGTTGGGTAAGGGTTAGGGTTAGGGTTAGGGTTAGTGTTATCGTTAGGGTTAGGGTTAGGGTTAGTGTTATCGTTAGGGTTAGGGTTAGGGTTAGGGTTAGGGTTAAGGTTAGGTTAGGGTCAGGGTTAGGGTTTGGGATTAGGGTTAGGGTTAGTTTTAGGGTTTAATTAGGGTTAGGATTAGGGGTTAGGGTTTAGGGTTAAGGTTGGGGTTAGGGTTAGGGTTAGGGTTAGGGTTAGGGTAGGGTTAGGGTTAGGGTTAGGGTTAGGGTTAGGGTTAGGGTTAGGGTTAGGGTTAGGGTTAGGGTTAGGGTTAGGGTTAGGGTTAGGGTTAGGGTTAGGGTTAGGTTAGGGTTAGGGTTGAATTAGGGTTAGGGTTAGGGTTTAGAGTTAAGGTTAGGGTTAGGGTTGAATTAGGGTTAGGGTTAAAGGTAGGGTTGGGTTAGGGTTAGATTAGGGTTAGGGTTAGGGTTAGGGTTAAGGTTAGGGTTAGGGTTAGGGTTAGGGTTAGGGTTAGGGTTAGGGTTAGGGTTAGGGTTAGGGTTAGGGTTAGGGTTAGGGTTAGGGTTAGGGTTAGTGTCATGGTTAGGGTAAGGGTTTCGGGTTAGGTTTAGGGTTAGGGTTAGAGTTCAGAGGTAAGGTAAGGGTTAGGGTTAGGGTTAGGGTTAGGGTTAGAGTTAGGGTTAGGGTTAGGGATAGGGATAGTGTTAGGGTTAGGGTTAGGGTTAGAGTTAGTGTTAGGGTTTGGGTTAGCGTTAGGGTTAAGGTTAGGGTTACGGTTTGGGTTCGGTTCGGGATAAGGTTTGAGTTCGGGTTGAATTAGGGTTAGGGTTAGGGTTAGGGTTCGAGAATAGTTAGGGTTAGGGTTAGTGTTGAATTAGTGTTAGGTTTTGGGTTTAGGGTTAAGTTTAGGGTTAGGGTGAGGGTTAGGGTTAGGGTTGAATTAGGGTTAGGGTTCAGGGTTAAGGTTAGGGTTGAATTAGGGTTAGGGTTAGGGATAGGATTTAGGGTTAAGGTTAGGGTTGAATTAGGGTTAGGGTTAGGGTTAGGGTTAGGGTTAGGGTTAGGGTTAGGGTTAGGGTAGGGGTAAGGGTAAGGGTTAGGGTTAGAGTTAGGGTTAGGGTTAGGGTTAGGGTTAGGGTTAGGGTTAGGTTAGGGTCAGGGTTAGGGTTTGGGATTAGGGTTAGGGTTAGTTTTAGGGTGTAATTAGGGTTAGGATTAGGGGTTAGGGTTTAGGGTTAAGGTTGGGGTTAGGGTTAGGGTTAGGGTTTGGGTTAGGGTTAGGGTTAGGGTTAGGGTTAGGGTTAGGGTTAGGGTTAGGGTTAGGGTTAGGGTTGAATTAGGGTTAGGGTTAGGGTTTAGGGTTAAGGTAAGTGTTAGGGTTGAATTAGGGTTAGGGTTTGGGTTTAGAGGTTAGGTTAGGGTTGAATTAGGGTTAGGGTTAAAGGTAGGGTTGGGTTAGGGTTGGGGTTAGGGTAAGGGTTAGGGTTAGGGTTAGGGTTAGGGTTAGGGTTTGAGTTTAGAGGTAAGGTTAAGATTAGGGTAAGGGTTTAATTAGGGTTAGGGTTAGGCTTTAGGCTTTACTGTTAAGTTTCAGGTTAAGGTTAGGGTTTGGGTTAGGGTTAGGGTTAGCGTTAGGGTTAGGGTTTAATTAGGGTTAGGGTTAGGGTTTAGGTTTAGGGTTAAGGTTAGGGTTAGGGTTAGGGTTAGGGTTAGGGTTAGGGTTAGGGTTAGGGTTAGGGTTAGGGTTAGGGTTAGGGTTAGGGTTAGGGTTAGGGTTAGGGTTAGGGTTAGGGTTAGGGTTAATGTTAGGGTTAGGGTTAGAGTTAGGGATAGGCTTGAATTAGGGTTAGGGTTAGGGTTAGGGTTAGGGTTAGGGTTAGGGTTAGGGTTAGGGTTAGGGTTAGGGTTAGGGTTAGGGTTAGGGTTAGGGTTAGGGTTAGGGTTAGGGTTAGGGTTAGGGTTAGGGTTAGCGTTAGTGTTAGGGTTGGGTTAGGGTTAGGGTTAGAGTTAGGGTTAGGATTAGGGTTTGGGTTAGGGA
>NW_026612110.1:0-49225 GCF_029931775.1 Euleptes europaea
TCCAATAAATAGGCTTAAAAGCAGGCCCTCGATGCATAGAAGGGCAGATACAAGATGTTTACGGTGGAGTGCTAGTCCTATAAGGCTTAGGGTAAAGATGGCTAGTATCAGTAGGTGTTGAGGTAGCATAGTTAGTGGCCCCATTATTTTGGGATGTACTAAGTCGAAATTAGTGATCTTGCTTTAGATTAGCCTCTATATTCTGCTCATTCTAGTCCTCCTTGGGATCACTCATAGACTAGGCCCAGGGCTAGTAGGGTGATAATTGTTGTAGTTCATATAAGGGTTGAATTGGGGGAGGGTAAGTTAATAGCTCACGGGGTTGGTAGGAGTAGGGCGATTTCTAGGTCAAAAAGTAGGAATAAGATAGCGACTAGAAAAAATCGCAATGAGAAAGGTAGTCGTGCTGAACCGACTGGGTCAAAGCCGCATTCGTATGGGGACAATTTTTCTGTGTCAGGGGTGGCTTGTGGTAGTCAAAAGCTAATGATGATTAGGGCGGCGGTTAGTGCGGTGGATATTAGAGTTACTATTATAATGTTTATTACTTCCTCTTAGGGTTAATTATGAGCTAAGGCTTTGTGAGTGGAAGTCACCTGTACTTTTAAATACTAAGGAAGTTATGAACCTCATCAATAGATTGAGATGTAAAGGAAGAGTCAAACAACGTCTACAAAGTGTCAGTATCATGCGGCCGCTTCGAATCCAAAGTGGTGGTCAGTGGTGAAGTGGAATTTTATTTGGCGTAGCAGGCAGACTACTAGGAAGCTAGTCCCAATGATTACATGTAGTCCGTGGAAGCCAGTGGCCACAAAAAAGGTGGTGCCATAGGCTCCGTCTGCTACTGTGAAAGAGGCCTCCAGATATTCTATAGCCTGTAGTAGTGTAAAGTAGGCCCCCAGTATGATTGTAAGCACTAGGGCCTGTATGGCCTCTTTTCGTTCTCCTCCTATGATTGAATGGTGGGCTCAGGTTACTGTAACACCTGATGCCAGTAGTACTGCGGTATTAAGTAGGGGAACTTCAAACGGGTTTAGGGGAGTAATTCCGCTTGGGGGTCAACAACCTCCAAGCTCTGGTGTAGGTGCAAGGCTTGAGTGATAGAATGCTCAAAAGAACCCGATGAAAAAGAAAACCTCTGAGGCAATGAATAAAATTATGCCATAACGAAGTCCCTGTTGAACTTGGTGGGTGTGGTGGCCTTGGTAGGTTCCTTCCCGAACAACATCTCGTCATCATTGCAGTATTGTTAATAGTATAGTGGTAAGGCCGATGGTTATTAATGTATTTGAGCCAAAGTGGAACCATATTGCGAGCCCAGAGGTTATTAATAAGGCTGCAATGGCCCCTGTTAGGGGCCATGGGCTTTGGTCTACTATGTGGAAGCTGTGGGCTTGGTGGGTCATTAAACGTTTTCTTGTAGGTAGAGACTTAATAATAGTACGAATACATATGCTTGGATCATTGCAACAGCGACTTCTAGGGCGGTTAACAATAGGAGGGTGACTGAGGTTAGCACTGATACTGATGGTATTAATGGCATTAATACAAGTGTGGCTGTTGAGATAAGTTGGATTAACAGGTGTCCTGCAGTTAGGTTTGCAGTAAGACGCACCCCCAGGGCTAGGGGTCGAATTAATAGGCTAGCTGTTTCGATAATTACTAAAATTGGAACTAGCGGGGTGGGTGTGCCCATGGGTAGTAGGTGTCCGATGGAGGCGGTGGGCTGGTTTCAAAGCCCAACAAGTACTGTAAATAGTCATATTGGTAGGGCCAGGCTTATGTTTATGGATAGTTGTGTGGTGGGGGTAAATGTGTATGGTAATAGCCCTAGCAGGTTGATTGTTAATAGGTATAACAAAATTGTTAATAGAAGCAGTGCTCAGGGGTGTCCTGTCTTACTGATTGGGGATATTAGTTGTTTTGTGGCGGTTTTTATTAGTCATAGTTTTAGTGCCCATGTGCGGCTTGGTATTAGATGTGTTTGTGAGTGAAATAGTGTTGTTGGGGCCAGTAGGGCAAGCAGGATTAATGGGACTCCTATTATCTGTGGGGTTGCGAATTGGTCGAATAGGTTTAACATCATAATCAGGATCAGCATGGGGGCTGGGTGCTTAGGGGTTTTGTAGTTGGTTGGTTGGCTATCTGGTGTTTTAACAGCTTTGGTTTTATTATAAGGAGGGTGATAAACCATACGGTTAACATAATTATAAGTCACGGAGCGGGGTTTAGTTGGGGCACGTCTTTAAGTGGTTATTGTTCCAATCTTTGGCTTAAAAGGCCAATGCTATTATGTAAAGCTTCTTAAAGATTGAAGTATCATGTTAGACCATAATTCGAAGTTGTCTAGGGTGGTGGCTTCTACTACAATGGGCATAAAGCTGTGGTTTGACCCGCAGATTTCTGAGCACTGGCCGTAAAATAGGCCTGGGGAAGCTGTAGTAAATGTTGTCTGGTTTAGTCGCCCAGGGATTGCATCGGTTTTAATGCCTAGTGAGGGGACGGCTCAAGAGTGAAGGACGTCTTCGGCTGAAATTAACATGCGGATCGGGGACTCTACGGGTACAACTATTCGGTGGTCTGTCTCTAGTAGTCGAATGGCCCCTGATCACAGGTCTGTTGTTGGGGTCATATAGGAGTCAAATGTTAGGTTTTCATAGTCTGTGTATTCGTAGCTTCAATATCATTGGTGTCCAAGGGCCTTAATTGTTAGGTGTGGGTTGTTAATCTCATCTATTAGGTACAGGATTCGTAAGGACGGCAGTGCAATTATGATTAGAATGATAGACGGCAGGACTGTTCAGATTATTTCAACTGCTTGGGCATCTATTGTGTTAGTGTGCGTTAGTGTGGTTGTTATTATAAGAGAGATAATATATAGGACGAAGGCGCTGATAAGGAATACGATTATAAGTGCGTGGTCGTGGAAGTGGAGGAGCTCTTCTATGATGGGGGATGCTGCGTCTTGGAATCCTAGTTGGGCAGGTTGTGCCATTGAGTCTCACAGGGGTTAGACTGTAATTTAGCCCTGACAGTGCTATGTAATAATTTACTAGAGGCTCGTGTTTGATAAGAGAGGGGTACGCAGTGGGCGTACGTTTAGCTTGAAACTAAAAGGTGGGGGTTCGAGTCCCTCGTCTCTTGGCAGGTTAAGATTGGACAAAGGCTGGTTCTTCATACGTGTGGTATGGGGGCGGGCAGCCGTGGAGTCACTCTAGGTTGACGTGTGTTAGTTCTGTGTTATTTGGGGTCCGTTTGGCAGAAAATGCCTCTCAGATAATATATATTATTATGATGACGGCAACAAGTGATGTTAGTGATCCAATTGATGAGACAGTGTTCCATAGTGTGTAGGCGTCTGGGTAGTCTGAGTACCGTCGTGGCATTCCAGCAAGACCTAAAAAGTGTTGGGGGAAGAATGTTATGTTTACGCCAATAAATATAACCCCGAATTGGGCTTTTGTTAAAGTGCTATGTAATGAGAAGCCAGTAAATAGTGGAAATCAGTGTACGAATCCGCCTATAATTGCAAATACTGCTCCTATAGATAAGACGTAGTGGAAGTGTGCGACTACGTAGTATGTGTCATGTAATACAATATCCAGGGATGAGTTTGCTAAGACGATCCCGGTTAGTCCGCCCACGGTAAACAGGAAGATAAAGCCAAGAGCCCACAGCAAGGCTGCGTCTCATTTGATTAGTCCGCCATGAAGGGTTGCTAACCAGCTGAATACTTTTACCCCAGTTGGGATTGCAATAATTATTGTGGCAGAGGTAAAGTATGCGCGGGTGTCTACATCCATGCCAACTGTGAATATATGGTGGGCTCAGACGATAAAACCAAGGAATCCGATAGAGACCATGGCCCACACCATGCCCATGTAGCCAAAGGGCTCTTTTTTACCAGCGTAGTATGCTACGATGTGGGAGATCATACCAAATCCGGGTAAAATTAAGATGTAAACTTCTGGGTGCCCAAAAAATCAGAACAGGTGTTGGTATAGCACGGGGTCTCCTCCGCCTGCCGGGTCAAAGAAGGTGGTGTTTAGGTTTCGGTCTGTTAATAGTATTGTGATGCCGGCAGCTAGTACTGGCAGAGACAGTAGAAGAAGTACTGCGGTGATAAGTACAGATCATACGAAGAGGGGGGTGTTGTATTGAGTTATTGCTGGGGCTTTTATATTAATGCAGGTGGTAATAAAGTTAATAGCCCCCAGGATGGAAGAAACCCCTGCTAGGTGCAGGGAAAAAATTGTCAGGTCTACGGATGCTCCTGCATGGGCCAGGTTGGCAGCTAGTGGTGGGTAGACGGTTCAGCCAGTTCCTGCCCCGGCTTCAACTCCGGAAGAGGCCAGTAAAAGGAGTAGTGAGGGGGGCAGGAGTCAAAAGCTTATGTTGTTTATTCGTGGAAAAGCCATGTCTGGGGCCCCAATTATTAGTGGAACCAGCCAGTTTCCGAAGCCCCCGATCATTACGGGTATTACCATGAAGAAGATTATTACAAAAGCATGGGCGGTTACAACCACATTATAGATTTGGTCGTCCCCAAGAAGGGTTCCAGGCTGGCTAAGCTCAGCTCGAATTAGCAAGCTTAGGCCAGTGCCGGCTATTCCGGCCCAGGCGCCAAAAAGTAGATACAGGGTGCCGATGTCTTTGTGGTTTGTCGAAAAAAATCAACGATTGATGGTCACAGGTAGGATGGCCGAGGGCAAGGCGGTGAGCTGTAGTCTCACAGACAGAGGTTTGAGTCCTTTTCGTACCAAGCTCCGTAGCGTAGAACGCAACAAAATGCAAGTTTGGAGACGCACCCAAAAAGGTGCCGGGGCTTCTCCCGTTTTTCTATAACGGGAGAAGGTAGATTGAAGCCCGCTGGATAGGGTGTTTAGTTGTTAACTAAAGTTTTATGGGATCAAAGCCCGTCGGTCTAGGGAGGTCTTAGCTTAATTAAAGTGTCTGAGTTGCATTCAGGAGATGTATATTAGTGTTTTACAGGCCTTCAGGGAATAAGATGTGTTTCTTGTTTGGGGCTTTGAAGGCCCCTGGTTTAAATAGTTAACCTAAGTCCCTGGGGGTGGGGCGGGGTTTATATGTTGTATAGTAGTGGTGTGATTGGTAGAAGGAGGGCTGTTGTAGTAGTTGCCGTGGTTATTAGGTGTGTGTGGTTGTTTTTGAATCGTCATGTGTTTTTTGTTGTGGTTGTGGTGGGCGGGTTTGTTAGTGTAGTGAAATAGGCTAGGCGGGTATAAAAGAATAGGCTTGGTAGGCTTATTAGGGCTAATGTTGTGGCTAGTGGGGTTAGCTGGTGTAGTGTTAGTTCTTTGATAATTAGCAGTTTTGGCATGAACCCTGTTAGGGGGGGAAGGCCCCCTAGTGATATTAGTGTTAGTATTATTATGGTTAAAAGTGTAGAGGAGTTAGACCAGGTGGTAGTAAGGTCTGTGATGTTTTTTGTTGATGCTGTTAATATAGAGGTAAATATTGCTGTGGTTGCGGCTAAATAGATAATTATGGTTAGTGTTGTAAGGCTGTGGCCCATAGTTAGGGCAATTGTTAATCATCCCATATGGGCGATTGAGGAGAAGGCCATGATTTTTCGGAGTTGTGTCTGATTTAGGCCTGACCACCCCCCAATTATTGTGGATAGGAGTCCCAGCACTAGGACCAGGTTTAGTGATAGGTGGTTGTGTATTATATAAAGTAGGGCTAGGGGGGCAAGTTTTTGTCATGTTGATATGATTAGGGCGGTTATTATTGTAGACCCCTGCAGGACCTCTGGGTATCAGAAGTGTGTTGGTGCCAAGCCTAGTTTTATTGCGATGGCTACTGTTAAAATTAGTGCAGTTGAGTTGTGCGTTGGCTGTATAATTGTTCATTGTCCGGTCTGTCAGGTGTTGATCAGGCTGGCCAGGAGGATTAGGGCAGCGGCTGCAGCTTGTGTTAGGAAATATTTTGTGGCGGCTTCTGTTGCTCGTGGGTGGTGTTGTTTAGTAATGTGTGGTAGTATGGCTAGTGTATTGATTTCTAGTCCAAGTCATGCAAGTAGTCAGTGGTGGCTTGATGTGGTGATGATGGTGCCTGTCGCTAGGCTTGAGATTAGGATTGTTTGTGTTATTGGGCTTATTAGTATAGGAAGGGTTGTGTACCAACATTGTCGGGGTATGGGCCCGAAAGCTTTATTAGCTGACTTTACTAGTAGGTAGTATAATTGGAAGTACACGAAGTTTTGGGCTTCGTAGTGCAGGTTCGTAGCCTGTCTTTCTAAGGAAGTGGGAGGGGCGAGTCTCCATATCATACTCTATCAAAGTAGTCCTTAATGTTTCGGGCACACTGCCAAAGTTTGGGTTATGTTAGTGGGGGGGTGCCTGATATTGAAATGGGTGTGGCAATGTATCAGACGCAAAGGGCTAGGGTTAGTGGTAGGAAGTTTTTTCAAAGTAGGTGCATTAGTTGGTCATATCGAAATCGTGGATATGATGCGCGGATTCACAGGAAGCCCAGTGTTAACATGCAGGTTTTAATCATAATATTTATTGAAAATAGTTCTGGGGTGTTGGGGCAGTTTGGGCCTAGGAATAGGATACATGAGAGGGTGTTTATTATTAAGATGTTTGCGTATTCTGCTAGGAAGAATAGTGCGAATGGGCCGGCTGCGTATTCAACATTAAATCCTGAGACAAGCTCTGACTCGCCTTCGGTTAGGTCGAATGGGGCCCGGTTTGTTTCTGCAATTGTTGAGATGTATCATATTATTATTAGTGGTCATACACATGTTGCTAATCACGTGTTTTTTTGTGTTGTTAGCAGGGTTTGTATTGAAAATCCCCCCGTGAATATTATGGTTGATAGTACAATGATTCCTATTGTTACCTCATAAGAGATAGTTTGTGCGACTGCCCGTAGGGCGCCAACGAGGGCGTATTTTGAGTTTGTTGCTCACCCAGATCATAGAATTGAGTATACAGCAAGGCTTGAGATAGCCAGTAGTATTAATAGGCCTAAATTAGCGTCCATGATGGGGTTTGGTATTGGAATGGGGGCTCAAATTGTTAGTGACAGTAGTAGTGCTAGTATTGGTATGGCTAAAAATAGTGTTGGTGTTGATGCCGTTGGTCGGATGGGTTCTTTGGTGAAAAGTTTTAGTCCGTCTGCAATTGGTTGTAGTAGGCCGTAGGGCCCTACAATGTTTGGGCCCTTGCGTAGTTGTATGTAGCCTAGGGTTTTTCGTTCTAATAGGGTTAGGAAGGCAACTGCTAGTAGGATTGGGATGATGAGTGTTAGTGGGTTAACTACTAGGGTTATTGTGGTTTTAATTATTAGGGAGAAGATTTGAGCTTCTGTTGTAAGGGCTTAGGCCTTTTGCATAATTACCTGGCTCTGCCACCCTAAAGCGTGGCCCTGGTCTTAGGCCGCTGGTTTTGATAAATGGGCTCTTTAGTGTGGGTAAGAGCTTGGTATTAGCACGTGGGGGTCCTATTGGTGCTTCTCCCTGGGTCCTTTCGTACTGAAGGGAGAAAAACATAGATAGAAACCGACCTGGATTTCTCCGGTCTGAACTCAGATCACGTAGGACTAGTTAATCGTTGAACAAACGAACCCTTGGTAGTGGCTGCACCACCAGGATGTCCTGATCCAACATCGAGGTCGTAAACCCTCTTGGCGATAGGGGCTCTAAAAGAGGATGGCGCTGTTATCCCTGGGGTAACTTGGTTCGTTGATCTGTGTTACAGGGTCAATTTTATGGTGGTCTCATTGGCTTGTGGGTCTTTGATAGATTTTTGGTCTGTGGTCTTGGAAGTTTTGTTTATTTCCGAAGTCGCCCCAACTAAAAACAAGGCTAAGGGGGGGGGGGTAGAGGCCCCGTGGTTATTAGTTTTTGTTTTAAGCTCCACAGGGTCTTTTCGTCTTATGTTTACATCCTAGCTTTTTAACTAGGGGATCAAGTTCATTGATCTGCTTTAGGAGACAGTTGGGCCCTCATTTAGCCGTTCATACTAGTCATTATTTAAGTGACAAGTGATTACGCTACCTTTGCACGGTTAGAATACCGCGGCCGTTTAAAAGATCACTGGGCAGGCAGCACCTTTAATACTTGTGTGGCTAAAGGCTATGTTTTTGGTAAACAGTTGGGGCCCTAAGTGGCTGAGTTCCTTTTGTGGCGTTTAATCTGTCTGTGCTGCACTCCTGTGTTGGGTTAACAGGGGGTTATATTATATGGTTAAAAAGTGTGTTAAATTTTTCCATTTGTGGTCTGTTATTTACTGGTAGTTTATCTATTTCCAGTTTATGGGGGTGCATGTAGAGAGCGGGGCTCTTATTACTAATTTTAACAGTGGTGTCTCTATTGTGGTAGAGTAGCTCAGTTAAGTGGTCTAGGGGTTCTTGGTTTGTTTAGTATCTTTAAGATTGTGTGCTGTGACGCGTTTAGTTTTTGGTGGCTGCTTTAAGGCCAACTGGTGTGTTTTATTTGGTGTTTTCCTCTAGGATTGGTTGTTTTCAATTACAATAAGGCTGTACCCTTATTGTATATAGTATAGGAGTGACAGTGGTAAATATGCTTGTATTTAGGTTCAGGCGTCCTATAGTTGAACTAGAATTCTTTTATTGAGCAACCAGCTATCACCAGGCTCGATAGGCGTGTCACCTCTACCTAGCAGTCTCTCCAGCCTTTTGCCACAGGGACGGGTGTACTCAAAAAGTTGCTGTTAGGTAGCTCGTCTGGGTTCGGGTGAGCAGGTTTTAGTGCGCTTTATCTGTATTTGCTTATTAAACCATGATGCAAAAGGTACAAGGTCAGATCTTTGCTTTGTTGGTGCTTGGGGTTTTTCATAGTTCTTTCATTGTTCCCTTGCGGTACTATATGCTATTGCGTCAAGTGGGTGTTTTCTATCGCCTAAAAATATACTGGTACTGGGTTAAATGGTTTGGTTTATAGTGGGGCTTGAGGTTTTGAACTGTTTGTTGAGCTGTGGAGTTTGGGCTCAAGCGGGTTTTTGTTTAAACGTTTTTCAATTGTAAGTTGAATGCTTTATATAAGTGTAAGCTACCTCTTGATTTAGTGGCCAAGTGCACTTTCCAGTACACTTACCTTGTTACGACTTGCCTCATCTGTTGGTGTTTTGTTTTTTATAAAGTGTGGTTTATTAGTTCTTGAGGAGGGTGACGGGCGGTGTGTACGTGTCCCATGGCAGGCTTCAAACAGGCTTATCTTGCTTGTTTTACTGCTAAATCCACCTTCTGGTGAAGGTTTCATGTCACTTGTGGTGTTTTCTAGTGTAGAAAATGTAGCTCATCTCTGCCCCCTTATATGCTACACCTTGACCTGACGTGTTAAATGTTATCTATCTTACTTACGGCAGTTCTTTCATAAGGTAGGTTTGCGACGGCGGTATATAGGCTGGGTAAAGGCAAAAGGGGGTAAGGTTTGGCGTGGAGTATCGATTATAGGACAAGCTCCTCTAGGTTGGTTTGGGGCACCGTCAAGTCCTTAGAGTTTTAAGTTTTTCACTTGTAATTCTCTGGCGAGTTGCTAGTGTAAGGTGCAAGTTTGGTTTATGGCCAAGCATAATAGGGTATCTAATCCTAGTTTGGGCCTTGGCTTTCGTGAGTCGATGGGGCTTAATTAATTGTGGGAGGGGTGGAGTTGTTTTTGCATTGGTTAGTATTTTACAACGTAGGTGCAGCTCAGCCTTCTTTTATTAAGTTTTAGGGGTCTAGTCACTTTTTACGCCGAGTATTATTATTTTGGGGCTTTCGTATAACCGCGGTGGCTGGCACGAAATTTACCGCCCCGTCTGGTTTAACTGTGGCTAAGTCAAGCTTTATGGCTTATACATTAATGTTTATCACTGCTGGGCCCCGTGTGGGTGTGGCGGTGCTAGGTGTCTGGGGCTAAATAGTGTGGTGTGCCTGATACCTGCTCCTGGCCTAGTGGGTAGGCACTGTGTGGGGGTTTGCACAGGGGTGTGGAGGCTTGCATGTGTAATTCGAGTTAAAAATAATAATAAGTTTAGGACCAAAACGGTGTGTTTCCGGGAAATTACTAGGATCCATAACGGCAACTTCAGGGCCGTGCTTTAGTATTATTTAAGCTACAGTAACGGAGTTGCCGTTGTGTGGTTTAGTGTGTGTAATATATATATATATATATATATATATATATATATATACATTTTGGGGTTTTATTTTGTGTGTGGGGAGCTGCGATTTTTGTTCTTGTGGTATTATGGCAAGTCTTGGATCGCAACTAAGAAAAAATTTTTGCAATTAAATCTCGTTTTAGGGGTTTGGCGAGAAGCACTTTAATTGCAGGGAAAAATTCTTAGTGGGGGGTAAGGGGGGTTTGCCGGAGGTAGCCGTGTGAGTATGGGCGTGTTCGGGGCGTGGGTGTGTGTGGGTGTATGTGGGTGTATGGGGGGCGTGTGTGTGTGTGTGTGTGTGTGTGTGTGTGTGTGTGTGGGTGGGTATGGGTATGGGTATGGGTATGGGTATGGGTGTGGGTATGGGTATGGGTATGGGTGTGGGTATGGGTGTAGGTGTAGGTGTAGGTGTAGGTGTAGGTATAGGTATAGGTATAGGTATAGGTGTCGTGTTTATTCATTGGTTTTTAGTCTAGTAAATAATTATATGTCCTTCGAGCATGAATAATTTACCCCTGGGTGGGCTTGTGGGATCGTGGGCCATCTTGCACCGTAGGTTCAGCAGAGTTGTTAGTTGACAGCCACTGGAAATGAGGTTGTGATATACCACCCTAAAAATAAAAATACCAGCCGCATGACAGCACAGGGATGCTATGAGTATGAGGAGACGTGTAACTAATCCTAGCAACCAAAGGCCTCTTAAAAGGCACGAGTGATACGTCAGCGATTAATGGACTTGACCTCACAGAACCAGAGGCCTTGGAAAGGGCACTGTGTGTTAGTCTACATTTCATGGACTACGAGACTGGGCACCTGGTGTGCGAATACAAGGATTGATGATCTCTCGGGATATGTCCGGTAAAGAATCAATATGTCTTAAATACATGGATTTATTAATCCACGCTTATTTGATGATATGTACTATGTAAAATCAATGATAGGATGTACTGGGACAATATTCATGGGGCAGATAGATGTATGTTGATTATACATAGTATGTATTATGTAAAATTAATAATAATATGTACTGGGACAATATTCATGGGGCAAATAAATGTATGTTGATTATACATAGTATGTAAAGGGGGACCCCCCATAACCCTAGACACTAATGGAGGTCCTGGAGTTTATAAGGTTGTTAAATGGCCATATAGGCTCCACCCCCGTGTGGGGGTGAAGCCTATTTGGGTGGGGTGGTCTCAGAAAATAGTTTAAGTGAAAACACTAGTTTTGGGGACTAGAGTTAAGAGTTGAGTCTTTTTTTTGATATACTGCGGGCGGAGGCCTTGGAGTTTATAAGGTTGTTAAGTGGCCATATAGGCTCCACCCCCGTGTGGGGGTGAAGCCTATTTGGGTGGGGTGGTCTCAGAAAATAGTTTAAGTGAAAACACTAGTTTTGGGGACTAGAGTTAAGAGTTGAGTCTTTTTTTGATATACTGCGGGCGGAGGCCTTGGAGTTTATAAGGTTGTTAAGTGGCCATATAGGCTCCACCCCCGTGTGGGGGTGAAGCCTATTTGGGTGGGGTGGTCTTAGAAAATAGTTTAAGTGAAAACACTAGTTTTGGGGACTAGAGTTAAGAGTTGAGTCTTTTTTTTGATATACTGCGGGCGGAGGCCTTGGAGTTTATAAGGTTGTTAAGTGGCCATATAGGCTCCACCCCCGTGTGGGGGTGAAGCCTATTTGGGTGGGGTGGTCTTAGAAAATAGTTTAAGTGAAAACACTAGTTTTGGGGACTAGAGTTAAGAGTTGAGTCTTTTTTTTGATATACTGCGGGCGGAGGCCTTGGAGTTTATAAGGTTGTTAAGTGGCCATATAGGCTCCACCCCCGTGTGGGGGTGAAGCCTATTTGGGTGGGGTGGTCTCAGAAAATAGTTTAAGTGAAAACACTAGTTTTGGGGACTAGAGTTAAGAGTTGAGTCTTTTTTGTATGTGGGGGTGTGAGTAGTGCCCCAGGGTTGTAATGCGTTCCAATCTTTGACTTACAAGGTCAGTGCTTTAAGTGTGGTTTAAGCTACAAGGGCTGGTGGGGTTATCAGTTTATTAGTTTATTCTCTAGTTTATTGATTGTGGGGCTTAATAGTAGGATTGTTGTGAAGTATAGGACGGAAGCTAGTTGTCCGATTATGATAAATGGGTCTTCGACTGGTTGTCCTCCGATTCAGGTTAGGATAGCGATAGTGGCGATTATGGTTCAAAATGTTAGTTGTGATAGTGGTCGGAATGTGCTTGTTCGTTGTTTTGAGTTGTGTGTAAGTGGGATTAGCAGTAGGATTATAATGGATATTATTAGGGCAAGTACTCCTCCAAGTTTGTTTGGGATGGAACGTAGGATGGCGTAGGCGAATAGGAAGTACCATTCTGGTTTGATGTGTGGTGGGGTTATTAGGGGGTTTGCTGGGGTAAAGTTTTCTGGGTCCCCAAGCAGTTGTGGGGAGAAAAGGGATAGGTACAGTAGTGTTATTATTATAAGGGCTGCCCCTAGCAGGTCTTTAGTTGAAAAGTATGGGTGGAACGGAATTTTATCTGAGTTTGAGTTTACCCCTGTTGGGTTGTTTGATCCCGTTTCGTGTAGGAATAGTATGTGTAGGATTGCAGTGGCTGAGATGATGAATGGCAGTAGGAAGTGGAAAGTGAAAAATCGTGTTAGTGTTGCGTTATCTACGGCGAACCCGCCTCAAATTCACTCTACTAGGGTGTTTCCTATATATGGAACTGCTGATAGTAGGTTTGTGATTACGGTAGCCCCTCAGAATGATATCTGTCCCCATGGCAGGACATAGCCCACGAACGCGGTTGCTATTACTAGGAATAGTAGGGCCACGCCGATGTTTCAGGTCTCTTTGTATAAGTATGAGCCGTAGTATAGGCCTCGCCCGATGTGTATATAAAGGCAGATAAAAAATATGGAGGCGCCGTTGGCGTGGATGTTTCGGATTAGTCAGCCGTGTTGTACGTCACGACAGATGTGGGCGATTGATGAGAATGCTGTGGAGGTGTCTGCGGTGTAGTGCATGGCCAAGAATAGGCCGGTGGAGATTTGGATTAGTAGGCACAGCCCTAACAAGGACCCAAAGTTTCATCAAGCGGAGATGTTTGATGGTGTGGGGAGGTCAATAAATGAGTTGTTTATTATTTTGATTATTGGGTGTGTTTTTCGGATTGGGGTCATTATTGGTTTTTATAGTTGAATAACAACGGTGGTTTTTCGTATCACAGGTTTTGGCATGGCCAAATGAAAATTATGTCGTACTTTGTTTTTTTTACTGTGTTGTGTATGGTGTTGGGGTTTATTGGTGTAGCGTCAAATCCTTCTCCTGTTTTTGGGGCGATGGGACTTGTAGTGTCTGCGTTGGGTGGTAGTGTGGTGTTAGTTATTTTTGGTGGGTCCTTTATTGCATTGGTGTTATTTTTAATTTATTTAGGTGGGATATTGGTAGTCTTTGCTTATTCTGTGGCACTTTCAGCAGACCAATATCCTGAGGTGTGGTTGGATTACTCTGTTTTGTATTATGTGTTTGGGTATTTTATATTAGTTTTGTTTTTAGTTTGGTACTTTGGAGGGTTGTCTATTGATGGGTGTGGGGCGTCTGGTGGGGACGATTTTGGTTTTGAGGGTACTCGGACTGATTTTAGTGGTGTTGCATTGATATATTCTTTGGGCGGGCCGTTATTATTGTTGTGTGGGGGGAGTTTAATGGTGGCCCTGTTTGTTGTCCTTGAGTTAACTCGAGGGTCGAGTTTTGGGGGGCTACGTGCGGTTTAGTAGTATGTGGTAATTGCGGCGGCTAGAGTGGCAATAAGTATGACTAGGTATGTTTTGATGTGTCCGGTGTGTGATTTGGACAGTTTTTTAGCTAGGGCGGTGTTAATTAATATGGCTGTTTTTGGGGCGATGGCCTCATATCAGATAAGGTCATTTAAGTGCATAGCGGTGTTTTGTCCGAATTGTATGTTGTATTTTGGTTGGGCTCGGTGTGCAAGGGTGTTAAAGAACCCCAGTTGTGTTGAGGATGTACTTGGTGTACTTTGTTTTGGTTTTAATAGGTTGGATGTTTGTATGGTGATATCTATAGCACATAGCAGGCCTACTAGCGTGATAATTGTGGCGGCTAGTTTTGTAATTGGGCCCATTGTTATTGTTTGGGGTGGGGTTGGTAGTATTGTTGTGGCCACAAATAGGCCAGATATAATACTTCCTATGGCGAGTCGTACTAGGGGTCGAGTCTGGCTTGGGTTTGTTTCTGCTGGGGTTGTAGTTGTGTTGTATCGAGGCTTATTTGTTTGGACATAAAAGGTTAGGCGTAGGCTGTAGGCGGCTGTAAGGGCGGTAGCAATAATAGTGGTTGATAGGGCTCAGGCGTTTAAGTGTGATGTGTTTATTGTTTCAATGATTACGTCTTTAGTGTAAAATCCAGCTAGGAAGGGGGCCCCTGTTAGGGCTAGGTTGCCGATAGTTATACAGGTTGTGGTTAGCGGTATTGTTTTTTGGGTGCTTCCTATTTTTCGGATGTCTTGTTCGTCCCCGAGATTATGAATTACTGAACCTGCGCATAGGAATAGTATGGCCTTGAAAAAGGCGTGTGTGGTGATGTGTAGGTATGTTAACTGTGGCTGGTTTAGTCCTAGTGTTAGTATTATTAGGCCGAGCTGGCTTGAGGTGGAGAAGGCAATGATCTTTTTGATATCGTTTTGTGTGAGGGCACAGAGTGCTGCAAAGGTTGTAGTTATTGCTCCTAGGCATAGGCAGAGGGTAGTTGTGGCCTGGCTGTTTTGTATTATTGGGAATAGCCGGGCCAGTAGAAAAATTCCGGCAACGACTATTGTGCTAGAGTGAAGTAGTGCTGATACTGGGGTTGGGCCTTCTATGGCTGCTGGCAGCCATGGGTGTAGCCCAAATTGGGCGGATTTTCCCATGGCTGCTAAGACTAGGCCTAGTAGTGGCAGGGTGGGGGGGGTCGTATGTGAGAATGTTTGTTGTACGTCCCATGTGTTGTAGTGTATTGCGAATCAAGCTAAAGACAGGATTAGTCCAATGTCTCCGATTCGGTTGTATATAACAGCTTGTAGGGCGGATGTGTTTGCATTGGTGCGCCCGTGCCACCACCCGATTAGTAAGAAGGATATGATGCCTACCCCTTCCCAGCCAACAAATAGTTGTAATAGGCTGTTTGCTGTTGTTATGGTTATTATGGCTAGGAGGAATAGTATTAAGTATTTTATAAATTTGTTTTTGTTCGGGTCTAGTTTTATATATCAATCTGAGAACTCCAGGATGGCCCAGGTGATAAATAGGGCTGTTGTTATAAACGTGGTAGAGTAAATATCAAATAGGAAGCTGATATTAATGTTGAAGGACGTTTGTAGTCAGGTAGCGTTGGTTATAGTTGTTTGTATTCCGTAGTTGATAAAAATATTGGTTGGAATTAGGCTTGTCAGGCAGGCAAGTTTAGTAGTTTGTGTGAAGTAGCCCGAGGCTTGTGTAATAAACATAGAGGTAATAATAGGGGCAATAAGGATTAGCAGGGTTGAAATTATGGTTGAGTAGAATAGTATGGAGGTCATGTACTTTCACTTGGAGTTGCACCAAGTAGTGTTAATGCCTAAGATTAAAGGAAGGTCTAATATCCTTTGAAAGTCTTGGGTTATAATGTGGAGTGGTCCGGAGAATTTAACTTCGGTAATTTGAATTAGCAGTTCCAATTTGTGTCGTCCCTCTCGGTATGCAAGGGGCGGGGTGCCCCTGTTGTTAAGTCCACAGCTTAGTGTTTTGATCAAACTATGCCTACTTCTGGGTGCTACAGGATTAGTTTTGGGTTTATAATTAATAGTGCCATAGGGATGAGGTGAAGGGCTATTAATAGGTGTTCTCGGGTGTTTGAGGGTGGGTGGGAGGTATTTGTTGGTGTTTTGTTTCGTTGCGTTATAATGAAGACATATAGGGAGTATAGGGCGGTTAATAGCGTCGTTAGGCCTGTTAAGATGATTGTTATGGTGGCTCAGTTTATAGCAGAAGTAGTGATTATTAATTCCCCCATCAGGTTGATTGTAGGGGGTAGGGCCATGTTGGCTAAGTTTGCCATAAGTCATCATGTGGCTATAAGTGGGAGGGTGAGTTGAAGGCCCCGTGTTATTAATAAAGTTCGAGTGTGGGTTCGTTCATAGTTTGTGTTGGCTAGGCAAAATAGTATAGAAGAGGCTAATCCGTGGGCGACCATTAGAATTATTGTTCCTGAGATACTTCATGGGGTCTGAATTAGGGCTCCTGCAGTTACAAGGCCTATGTGGCTTACTGAGGAGTAGGCAATGATGGATTTTAAGTCTGTTTGACGTAGGCAAATGAGGCTGGTTATAATTATTCCCCAGAGGGCTAGAATAATGAGGGGGTAGCACATAGTTTGTGTTGTTGGGTTTAGGATTGGGGTGATTCGGATGATGCCGTATCCTCCCAGTTTAAGAAGTACGGCGGCCAGGATTATTGATCCAGCGATTGGGGCCTCAACGTGTGCTTTTGGTAGTCATAAGTGCATGGAGTATAGGGGTATTTTTACTATAAATGCTAGAAGACATGATAGTCATACTAGTGAGTTGGTTCATGTTATTAGTATTTCTGGGTGCTTTATTGACATTATTAGTGGTGTTGTGTGGTAGTTGTGGGTGTATGAATATAAAATTATTACTAATAGTGGGAGTGAGCCGGATAGTGTATAGAACAGGAAATAAGTGCCTGCGGCGAGTCGCTCTGTTTGGCTGCCCCAACGCGTGATAAGGATTAGTGTTGGGATTAGTGTTGCTTCAAATAACAGGTAGAATAGTATTAAGTTGTTTGAGGCGAATGTTAGAATTAGGGTGGTTTGTAGCAGAGCACAGGTTGATAAGAACAGGCGTTGTCGGGACTGAGGCTCTTTGGCCATGTGGCTTTGGCTTGCTACTACTATAAGTGGGAGCAATCAGGATGAAAGAATAGTCAGGGGGGTTGAGAATTGGTCGAGTGTTATCCATGTGTTGACATGTCAGATTTTTGTTAGTGTGGGGGCGTTTAATTGTCCTATTAATAGGAGTGTTGTTGTTATAGATAGGGCCGTATAAATGTGGAAGGTGTATTTAGTTGGGGCTAAAAGGGCGGTTGGGACTAGTATTACTGTTGCTATGGTTAGTTTTAGCATTTTAATAGGCTTATGGTTTTTAGGTGGTCTGTTGCGTGAGTGCGGGAGGATGCAGCTAATAGGGCCAGTCCTGCTCCTGCCTCACATGCGGACATGGTCAAGAGGGTAATTGGAAGGGTGGCAGTGGTTGACAGGTGTTGGGTTAAGGAGATAGCACTAAGTCCAATAAATAGGCTTAAAAGCAGGCCCTCGATGCATAGAAGGGCAGATACAAGATGTTTACGGTGGAGTGCTAGTCCTATAAGGCTTAGGGTAAAGATGGCTAGTATCAGTAGGTGTTGAGGTAGCATAGTTAGTGGCCCCATTATTTTGGGATGTACTAAGTCGAAATTAGTGATCTTGCTTTAGATTAGCCTCTATATTCTGCTCATTCTAGTCCTCCTTGGGATCACTCATAGACTAGGCCCAGGGCTAGTAGGGTGATAATTGTTGTAGTTCATATAAGGGTTGAATTGGGGGAGGGTAAGTTAATAGCTCACGGGGTTGGTAGGAGTAGGGCGATTTCTAGGTCAAAAAGTAGGAATAAGATAGCGACTAGAAAAAATCGCAATGAGAAAGGTAGTCGTGCTGAACCGACTGGGTCAAAGCCGCATTCGTATGGGGACAATTTTTCTGTGTCAGGGGTGGCTTGTGGTAGTCAAAAGCTAATGATGATTAGGGCGGCGGTTAGTGCGGTGGATATTAGAGTTACTATTATAATGTTTATTACTTCCTCTTAGGGTTAATTATGAGCTAAGGCTTTGTGAGTGGAAGTCACCTGTACTTTTAAATACTAAGGAAGTTATGAACCTCATCAATAGATTGAGATGTAAAGGAAGAGTCAAACAACGTCTACAAAGTGTCAGTATCATGCGGCCGCTTCGAATCCAAAGTGGTGGTCAGTGGTGAAGTGGAATTTTATTTGGCGTAGCAGGCAGACTACTAGGAAGCTAGTCCCAATGATTACATGTAGTCCGTGGAAGCCAGTGGCCACAAAAAAGGTGGTGCCATAGGCTCCGTCTGCTACTGTGAAAGAGGCCTCCAGATATTCTATAGCCTGTAGTAGTGTAAAGTAGGCCCCCAGTATGATTGTAAGCACTAGGGCCTGTATGGCCTCTTTTCGTTCTCCTCCTATGATTGAATGGTGGGCTCAGGTTACTGTAACACCTGATGCCAGTAGTACTGCGGTATTAAGTAGGGGAACTTCAAACGGGTTTAGGGGAGTAATTCCGCTTGGGGGTCAACAACCTCCAAGCTCTGGTGTAGGTGCAAGGCTTGAGTGATAGAATGCTCAAAAGAACCCGATGAAAAAGAAAACCTCTGAGGCAATGAATAAAATTATGCCATAACGAAGTCCCTGTTGAACTTGGTGGGTGTGGTGGCCTTGGTAGGTTCCTTCCCGAACAACATCTCGTCATCATTGCAGTATTGTTAATAGTATAGTGGTAAGGCCGATGGTTATTAATGTATTTGAGCCAAAGTGGAACCATATTGCGAGCCCAGAGGTTATTAATAAGGCTGCAATGGCCCCTGTTAGGGGCCATGGGCTTTGGTCTACTATGTGGAAGCTGTGGGCTTGGTGGGTCATTAAACGTTTTCTTGTAGGTAGAGACTTAATAATAGTACGAATACATATGCTTGGATCATTGCAACAGCGACTTCTAGGGCGGTTAACAATAGGAGGGTGACTGAGGTTAGCACTGATACTGATGGTATTAATGGCATTAATACAAGTGTGGCTGTTGAGATAAGTTGGATTAACAGGTGTCCTGCAGTTAGGTTTGCAGTAAGACGCACCCCCAGGGCTAGGGGTCGAATTAATAGGCTAGCTGTTTCGATAATTACTAAAATTGGAACTAGCGGGGTGGGTGTGCCCATGGGTAGTAGGTGTCCGATGGAGGCGGTGGGCTGGTTTCAAAGCCCAACAAGTACTGTAAATAGTCATATTGGTAGGGCCAGGCTTATGTTTATGGATAGTTGTGTGGTGGGGGTAAATGTGTATGGTAATAGCCCTAGCAGGTTGATTGTTAATAGGTATAACAAAATTGTTAATAGAAGCAGTGCTCAGGGGTGTCCTGTCTTACTGATTGGGGATATTAGTTGTTTTGTGGCGGTTTTTATTAGTCATAGTTTTAGTGCCCATGTGCGGCTTGGTATTAGATGTGTTTGTGAGTGAAATAGTGTTGTTGGGGCCAGTAGGGCAAGCAGGATTAATGGGACTCCTATTATCTGTGGGGTTGCGAATTGGTCGAATAGGTTTAACATCATAATCAGGATCAGCATGGGGGCTGGGTGCTTAGGGGTTTTGTAGTTGGTTGGTTGGCTATCTGGTGTTTTAACAGCTTTGGTTTTATTATAAGGAGGGTGATAAACCATACGGTTAACATAATTATAAGTCACGGAGCGGGGTTTAGTTGGGGCACGTCTTTAAGTGGTTATTGTTCCAATCTTTGGCTTAAAAGGCCAATGCTATTATGTAAAGCTTCTTAAAGATTGAAGTATCATGTTAGACCATAATTCGAAGTTGTCTAGGGTGGTGGCTTCTACTACAATGGGCATAAAGCTGTGGTTTGACCCGCAGATTTCTGAGCACTGGCCGTAAAATAGGCCTGGGGAAGCTGTAGTAAATGTTGTCTGGTTTAGTCGCCCAGGGATTGCATCGGTTTTAATGCCTAGTGAGGGGACGGCTCAAGAGTGAAGGACGTCTTCGGCTGAAATTAACATGCGGATCGGGGACTCTACGGGTACAACTATTCGGTGGTCTGTCTCTAGTAGTCGAATGGCCCCTGATCACAGGTCTGTTGTTGGGGTCATATAGGAGTCAAATGTTAGGTTTTCATAGTCTGTGTATTCGTAGCTTCAATATCATTGGTGTCCAAGGGCCTTAATTGTTAGGTGTGGGTTGTTAATCTCATCTATTAGGTACAGGATTCGTAAGGACGGCAGTGCAATTATGATTAGAATGATAGACGGCAGGACTGTTCAGATTATTTCAACTGCTTGGGCATCTATTGTGTTAGTGTGCGTTAGTGTGGTTGTTATTATAAGAGAGATAATATATAGGACGAAGGCGCTGATAAGGAATACGATTATAAGTGCGTGGTCGTGGAAGTGGAGGAGCTCTTCTATGATGGGGGATGCTGCGTCTTGGAATCCTAGTTGGGCAGGTTGTGCCATTGAGTCTCACAGGGGTTAGACTGTAATTTAGCCCTGACAGTGCTATGTAATAATTTACTAGAGGCTCGTGTTTGATAAGAGAGGGGTACGCAGTGGGCGTACGTTTAGCTTGAAACTAAAAGGTGGGGGTTCGAGTCCCTCGTCTCTTGGCAGGTTAAGATTGGACAAAGGCTGGTTCTTCATACGTGTGGTATGGGGGCGGGCAGCCGTGGAGTCACTCTAGGTTGACGTGTGTTAGTTCTGTGTTATTTGGGGTCCGTTTGGCAGAAAATGCCTCTCAGATAATATATATTATTATGATGACGGCAACAAGTGATGTTAGTGATCCAATTGATGAGACAGTGTTCCATAGTGTGTAGGCGTCTGGGTAGTCTGAGTACCGTCGTGGCATTCCAGCAAGACCTAAAAAGTGTTGGGGGAAGAATGTTATGTTTACGCCAATAAATATAACCCCGAATTGGGCTTTTGTTAAAGTGCTATGTAATGAGAAGCCAGTAAATAGTGGAAATCAGTGTACGAATCCGCCTATAATTGCAAATACTGCTCCTATAGATAAGACGTAGTGGAAGTGTGCGACTACGTAGTATGTGTCATGTAATACAATATCCAGGGATGAGTTTGCTAAGACGATCCCGGTTAGTCCGCCCACGGTAAACAGGAAGATAAAGCCAAGAGCCCACAGCAAGGCTGCGTCTCATTTGATTAGTCCGCCATGAAGGGTTGCTAACCAGCTGAATACTTTTACCCCAGTTGGGATTGCAATAATTATTGTGGCAGAGGTAAAGTATGCGCGGGTGTCTACATCCATGCCAACTGTGAATATATGGTGGGCT
Source organism: Euleptes europaea (assembly GCF_029931775.1). Lineage (NCBI taxonomy): Eukaryota > Metazoa > Chordata > Lepidosauria > Squamata > Sphaerodactylidae > Euleptes > Euleptes europaea. The sequence continues at coordinate 21,290 of NW_026612110.1, forward strand.
CAGACGATAAAACCAAGGAATCCGATAGAGACCATGGCCCACACCATGCCCATGTAGCCAAAGGGCTCTTTTTTACCAGCGTAGTATGCTACGATGTGGGAGATCATACCAAATCCGGGTAAAATTAAGATGTAAACTTCTGGGTGCCCAAAAAATCAGAACAGGTGTTGGTATAGCACGGGGTCTCCTCCGCCTGCCGGGTCAAAGAAGGTGGTGTTTAGGTTTCGGTCTGTTAATAGTATTGTGATGCCGGCAGCTAGTACTGGCAGAGACAGTAGAAGAAGTACTGCGGTGATAAGTACAGATCATACGAAGAGGGGGGTGTTGTATTGAGTTATTGCTGGGGCTTTTATATTAATGCAGGTGGTAATAAAGTTAATAGCCCCCAGGATGGAAGAAACCCCTGCTAGGTGCAGGGAAAAAATTGTCAGGTCTACGGATGCTCCTGCATGGGCCAGGTTGGCAGCTAGTGGTGGGTAGACGGTTCAGCCAGTTCCTGCCCCGGCTTCAACTCCGGAAGAGGCCAGTAAAAGGAGTAGTGAGGGGGGCAGGAGTCAAAAGCTTATGTTGTTTATTCGTGGAAAAGCCATGTCTGGGGCCCCAATTATTAGTGGAACCAGCCAGTTTCCGAAGCCCCCGATCATTACGGGTATTACCATGAAGAAGATTATTACAAAAGCATGGGCGGTTACAACCACATTATAGATTTGGTCGTCCCCAAGAAGGGTTCCAGGCTGGCTAAGCTCAGCTCGAATTAGCAAGCTTAGGCCAGTGCCGGCTATTCCGGCCCAGGCGCCAAAAAGTAGATACAGGGTGCCGATGTCTTTGTGGTTTGTCGAAAAAAATCAACGATTGATGGTCACAGGTAGGATGGCCGAGGGCAAGGCGGTGAGCTGTAGTCTCACAGACAGAGGTTTGAGTCCTTTTCGTACCAAGCTCCGTAGCGTAGAACGCAACAAAATGCAAGTTTGGAGACGCACCCAAAAAGGTGCCGGGGCTTCTCCCGTTTTTCTATAACGGGAGAAGGTAGATTGAAGCCCGCTGGATAGGGTGTTTAGTTGTTAACTAAAGTTTTATGGGATCAAAGCCCGTCGGTCTAGGGAGGTCTTAGCTTAATTAAAGTGTCTGAGTTGCATTCAGGAGATGTATATTAGTGTTTTACAGGCCTTCAGGGAATAAGATGTGTTTCTTGTTTGGGGCTTTGAAGGCCCCTGGTTTAAATAGTTAACCTAAGTCCCTGGGGGTGGGGCGGGGTTTATATGTTGTATAGTAGTGGTGTGATTGGTAGAAGGAGGGCTGTTGTAGTAGTTGCCGTGGTTATTAGGTGTGTGTGGTTGTTTTTGAATCGTCATGTGTTTTTTGTTGTGGTTGTGGTGGGCGGGTTTGTTAGTGTAGTGAAATAGGCTAGGCGGGTATAAAAGAATAGGCTTGGTAGGCTTATTAGGGCTAATGTTGTGGCTAGTGGGGTTAGCTGGTGTAGTGTTAGTTCTTTGATAATTAGCAGTTTTGGCATGAACCCTGTTAGGGGGGGAAGGCCCCCTAGTGATATTAGTGTTAGTATTATTATGGTTAAAAGTGTAGAGGAGTTAGACCAGGTGGTAGTAAGGTCTGTGATGTTTTTTGTTGATGCTGTTAATATAGAGGTAAATATTGCTGTGGTTGCGGCTAAATAGATAATTATGGTTAGTGTTGTAAGGCTGTGGCCCATAGTTAGGGCAATTGTTAATCATCCCATATGGGCGATTGAGGAGAAGGCCATGATTTTTCGGAGTTGTGTCTGATTTAGGCCTGACCACCCCCCAATTATTGTGGATAGGAGTCCCAGCACTAGGACCAGGTTTAGTGATAGGTGGTTGTGTATTATATAAAGTAGGGCTAGGGGGGCAAGTTTTTGTCATGTTGATATGATTAGGGCGGTTATTATTGTAGACCCCTGCAGGACCTCTGGGTATCAGAAGTGTGTTGGTGCCAAGCCTAGTTTTATTGCGATGGCTACTGTTAAAATTAGTGCAGTTGAGTTGTGCGTTGGCTGTATAATTGTTCATTGTCCGGTCTGTCAGGTGTTGATCAGGCTGGCCAGGAGGATTAGGGCAGCGGCTGCAGCTTGTGTTAGGAAATATTTTGTGGCGGCTTCTGTTGCTCGTGGGTGGTGTTGTTTAGTAATGTGTGGTAGTATGGCTAGTGTATTGATTTCTAGTCCAAGTCATGCAAGTAGTCAGTGGTGGCTTGATGTGGTGATGATGGTGCCTGTCGCTAGGCTTGAGATTAGGATTGTTTGTGTTATTGGGCTTATTAGTATAGGAAGGGTTGTGTACCAACATTGTCGGGGTATGGGCCCGAAAGCTTTATTAGCTGACTTTACTAGTAGGTAGTATAATTGGAAGTACACGAAGTTTTGGGCTTCGTAGTGCAGGTTCGTAGCCTGTCTTTCTAAGGAAGTGGGAGGGGCGAGTCTCCATATCATACTCTATCAAAGTAGTCCTTAATGTTTCGGGCACACTGCCAAAGTTTGGGTTATGTTAGTGGGGGGGTGCCTGATATTGAAATGGGTGTGGCAATGTATCAGACGCAAAGGGCTAGGGTTAGTGGTAGGAAGTTTTTTCAAAGTAGGTGCATTAGTTGGTCATATCGAAATCGTGGATATGATGCGCGGATTCACAGGAAGCCCAGTGTTAACATGCAGGTTTTAATCATAATATTTATTGAAAATAGTTCTGGGGTGTTGGGGCAGTTTGGGCCTAGGAATAGGATACATGAGAGGGTGTTTATTATTAAGATGTTTGCGTATTCTGCTAGGAAGAATAGTGCGAATGGGCCGGCTGCGTATTCAACATTAAATCCTGAGACAAGCTCTGACTCGCCTTCGGTTAGGTCGAATGGGGCCCGGTTTGTTTCTGCAATTGTTGAGATGTATCATATTATTATTAGTGGTCATACACATGTTGCTAATCACGTGTTTTTTTGTGTTGTTAGCAGGGTTTGTATTGAAAATCCCCCCGTGAATATTATGGTTGATAGTACAATGATTCCTATTGTTACCTCATAAGAGATAGTTTGTGCGACTGCCCGTAGGGCGCCAACGAGGGCGTATTTTGAGTTTGTTGCTCACCCAGATCATAGAATTGAGTATACAGCAAGGCTTGAGATAGCCAGTAGTATTAATAGGCCTAAATTAGCGTCCATGATGGGGTTTGGTATTGGAATGGGGGCTCAAATTGTTAGTGACAGTAGTAGTGCTAGTATTGGTATGGCTAAAAATAGTGTTGGTGTTGATGCCGTTGGTCGGATGGGTTCTTTGGTGAAAAGTTTTAGTCCGTCTGCAATTGGTTGTAGTAGGCCGTAGGGCCCTACAATGTTTGGGCCCTTGCGTAGTTGTATGTAGCCTAGGGTTTTTCGTTCTAATAGGGTTAGGAAGGCAACTGCTAGTAGGATTGGGATGATGAGTGTTAGTGGGTTAACTACTAGGGTTATTGTGGTTTTAATTATTAGGGAGAAGATTTGAGCTTCTGTTGTAAGGGCTTAGGCCTTTTGCATAATTACCTGGCTCTGCCACCCTAAAGCGTGGCCCTGGTCTTAGGCCGCTGGTTTTGATAAATGGGCTCTTTAGTGTGGGTAAGAGCTTGGTATTAGCACGTGGGGGTCCTATTGGTGCTTCTCCCTGGGTCCTTTCGTACTGAAGGGAGAAAAACATAGATAGAAACCGACCTGGATTTCTCCGGTCTGAACTCAGATCACGTAGGACTAGTTAATCGTTGAACAAACGAACCCTTGGTAGTGGCTGCACCACCAGGATGTCCTGATCCAACATCGAGGTCGTAAACCCTCTTGGCGATAGGGGCTCTAAAAGAGGATGGCGCTGTTATCCCTGGGGTAACTTGGTTCGTTGATCTGTGTTACAGGGTCAATTTTATGGTGGTCTCATTGGCTTGTGGGTCTTTGATAGATTTTTGGTCTGTGGTCTTGGAAGTTTTGTTTATTTCCGAAGTCGCCCCAACTAAAAACAAGGCTAAGGGGGGGGGGGTAGAGGCCCCGTGGTTATTAGTTTTTGTTTTAAGCTCCACAGGGTCTTTTCGTCTTATGTTTACATCCTAGCTTTTTAACTAGGGGATCAAGTTCATTGATCTGCTTTAGGAGACAGTTGGGCCCTCATTTAGCCGTTCATACTAGTCATTATTTAAGTGACAAGTGATTACGCTACCTTTGCACGGTTAGAATACCGCGGCCGTTTAAAAGATCACTGGGCAGGCAGCACCTTTAATACTTGTGTGGCTAAAGGCTATGTTTTTGGTAAACAGTTGGGGCCCTAAGTGGCTGAGTTCCTTTTGTGGCGTTTAATCTGTCTGTGCTGCACTCCTGTGTTGGGTTAACAGGGGGTTATATTATATGGTTAAAAAGTGTGTTAAATTTTTCCATTTGTGGTCTGTTATTTACTGGTAGTTTATCTATTTCCAGTTTATGGGGGTGCATGTAGAGAGCGGGGCTCTTATTACTAATTTTAACAGTGGTGTCTCTATTGTGGTAGAGTAGCTCAGTTAAGTGGTCTAGGGGTTCTTGGTTTGTTTAGTATCTTTAAGATTGTGTGCTGTGACGCGTTTAGTTTTTGGTGGCTGCTTTAAGGCCAACTGGTGTGTTTTATTTGGTGTTTTCCTCTAGGATTGGTTGTTTTCAATTACAATAAGGCTGTACCCTTATTGTATATAGTATAGGAGTGACAGTGGTAAATATGCTTGTATTTAGGTTCAGGCGTCCTATAGTTGAACTAGAATTCTTTTATTGAGCAACCAGCTATCACCAGGCTCGATAGGCGTGTCACCTCTACCTAGCAGTCTCTCCAGCCTTTTGCCACAGGGACGGGTGTACTCAAAAAGTTGCTGTTAGGTAGCTCGTCTGGGTTCGGGTGAGCAGGTTTTAGTGCGCTTTATCTGTATTTGCTTATTAAACCATGATGCAAAAGGTACAAGGTCAGATCTTTGCTTTGTTGGTGCTTGGGGTTTTTCATAGTTCTTTCATTGTTCCCTTGCGGTACTATATGCTATTGCGTCAAGTGGGTGTTTTCTATCGCCTAAAAATATACTGGTACTGGGTTAAATGGTTTGGTTTATAGTGGGGCTTGAGGTTTTGAACTGTTTGTTGAGCTGTGGAGTTTGGGCTCAAGCGGGTTTTTGTTTAAACGTTTTTCAATTGTAAGTTGAATGCTTTATATAAGTGTAAGCTACCTCTTGATTTAGTGGCCAAGTGCACTTTCCAGTACACTTACCTTGTTACGACTTGCCTCATCTGTTGGTGTTTTGTTTTTTATAAAGTGTGGTTTATTAGTTCTTGAGGAGGGTGACGGGCGGTGTGTACGTGTCCCATGGCAGGCTTCAAACAGGCTTATCTTGCTTGTTTTACTGCTAAATCCACCTTCTGGTGAAGGTTTCATGTCACTTGTGGTGTTTTCTAGTGTAGAAAATGTAGCTCATCTCTGCCCCCTTATATGCTACACCTTGACCTGACGTGTTAAATGTTATCTATCTTACTTACGGCAGTTCTTTCATAAGGTAGGTTTGCGACGGCGGTATATAGGCTGGGTAAAGGCAAAAGGGGGTAAGGTTTGGCGTGGAGTATCGATTATAGGACAAGCTCCTCTAGGTTGGTTTGGGGCACCGTCAAGTCCTTAGAGTTTTAAGTTTTTCACTTGTAATTCTCTGGCGAGTTGCTAGTGTAAGGTGCAAGTTTGGTTTATGGCCAAGCATAATAGGGTATCTAATCCTAGTTTGGGCCTTGGCTTTCGTGAGTCGATGGGGCTTAATTAATTGTGGGAGGGGTGGAGTTGTTTTTGCATTGGTTAGTATTTTACAACGTAGGTGCAGCTCAGCCTTCTTTTATTAAGTTTTAGGGGTCTAGTCACTTTTTACGCCGAGTATTATTATTTTGGGGCTTTCGTATAACCGCGGTGGCTGGCACGAAATTTACCGCCCCGTCTGGTTTAACTGTGGCTAAGTCAAGCTTTATGGCTTATACATTAATGTTTATCACTGCTGGGCCCCGTGTGGGTGTGGCGGTGCTAGGTGTCTGGGGCTAAATAGTGTGGTGTGCCTGATACCTGCTCCTGGCCTAGTGGGTAGGCACTGTGTGGGGGTTTGCACAGGGGTGTGGAGGCTTGCATGTGTAATTCGAGTTAAAAATAATAATAAGTTTAGGACCAAAACGGTGTGTTTCCGGGAAATTACTAGGATCCATAACGGCAACTTCAGGGCCGTGCTTTAGTATTATTTAAGCTACAGTAACGGAGTTGCCGTTGTGTGGTTTAGTGTGTGTAATATATATATATATATATATATATATATATATATATACATTTTGGGGTTTTATTTTGTGTGTGGGGAGCTGCGATTTTTGTTCTTGTGGTATTATGGCAAGTCTTGGATCGCAACTAAGAAAAAATTTTTGCAATTAAATCTCGTTTTAGGGGTTTGGCGAGAAGCACTTTAATTGCAGGGAAAAATTCTTAGTGGGGGGTAAGGGGGGTTTGCCGGAGGTAGCCGTGTGAGTATGGGCGTGTTCGGGGCGTGGGTGTGTGTGGGTGTATGTGGGTGTATGGGGGGCGTGTGTGTGTGTGTGTGTGTGTGTGTGTGTGTGTGTGTGGGTGGGTATGGGTATGGGTATGGGTATGGGTATGGGTGTGGGTATGGGTATGGGTATGGGTGTGGGTATGGGTGTAGGTGTAGGTGTAGGTGTAGGTGTAGGTATAGGTATAGGTATAGGTATAGGTGTCGTGTTTATTCATTGGTTTTTAGTCTAGTAAATAATTATATGTCCTTCGAGCATGAATAATTTACCCCTGGGTGGGCTTGTGGGATCGTGGGCCATCTTGCACCGTAGGTTCAGCAGAGTTGTTAGTTGACAGCCACTGGAAATGAGGTTGTGATATACCACCCTAAAAATAAAAATACCAGCCGCATGACAGCACAGGGATGCTATGAGTATGAGGAGACGTGTAACTAATCCTAGCAACCAAAGGCCTCTTAAAAGGCACGAGTGATACGTCAGCGATTAATGGACTTGACCTCACAGAACCAGAGGCCTTGGAAAGGGCACTGTGTGTTAGTCTACATTTCATGGACTACGAGACTGGGCACCTGGTGTGCGAATACAAGGATTGATGATCTCTCGGGATATGTCCGGTAAAGAATCAATATGTCTTAAATACATGGATTTATTAATCCACGCTTATTTGATGATATGTACTATGTAAAATCAATGATAGGATGTACTGGGACAATATTCATGGGGCAGATAGATGTATGTTGATTATACATAGTATGTATTATGTAAAATTAATAATAATATGTACTGGGACAATATTCATGGGGCAAATAAATGTATGTTGATTATACATAGTATGTAAAGGGGGACCCCCCATAACCCTAGACACTAATGGAGGTCCTGGAGTTTATAAGGTTGTTAAATGGCCATATAGGCTCCACCCCCGTGTGGGGGTGAAGCCTATTTGGGTGGGGTGGTCTCAGAAAATAGTTTAAGTGAAAACACTAGTTTTGGGGACTAGAGTTAAGAGTTGAGTCTTTTTTTTGATATACTGCGGGCGGAGGCCTTGGAGTTTATAAGGTTGTTAAGTGGCCATATAGGCTCCACCCCCGTGTGGGGGTGAAGCCTATTTGGGTGGGGTGGTCTCAGAAAATAGTTTAAGTGAAAACACTAGTTTTGGGGACTAGAGTTAAGAGTTGAGTCTTTTTTTGATATACTGCGGGCGGAGGCCTTGGAGTTTATAAGGTTGTTAAGTGGCCATATAGGCTCCACCCCCGTGTGGGGGTGAAGCCTATTTGGGTGGGGTGGTCTTAGAAAATAGTTTAAGTGAAAACACTAGTTTTGGGGACTAGAGTTAAGAGTTGAGTCTTTTTTTTGATATACTGCGGGCGGAGGCCTTGGAGTTTATAAGGTTGTTAAGTGGCCATATAGGCTCCACCCCCGTGTGGGGGTGAAGCCTATTTGGGTGGGGTGGTCTTAGAAAATAGTTTAAGTGAAAACACTAGTTTTGGGGACTAGAGTTAAGAGTTGAGTCTTTTTTTTGATATACTGCGGGCGGAGGCCTTGGAGTTTATAAGGTTGTTAAGTGGCCATATAGGCTCCACCCCCGTGTGGGGGTGAAGCCTATTTGGGTGGGGTGGTCTCAGAAAATAGTTTAAGTGAAAACACTAGTTTTGGGGACTAGAGTTAAGAGTTGAGTCTTTTTTGTATGTGGGGGTGTGAGTAGTGCCCCAGGGTTGTAATGCGTTCCAATCTTTGACTTACAAGGTCAGTGCTTTAAGTGTGGTTTAAGCTACAAGGGCTGGTGGGGTTATCAGTTTATTAGTTTATTCTCTAGTTTATTGATTGTGGGGCTTAATAGTAGGATTGTTGTGAAGTATAGGACGGAAGCTAGTTGTCCGATTATGATAAATGGGTCTTCGACTGGTTGTCCTCCGATTCAGGTTAGGATAGCGATAGTGGCGATTATGGTTCAAAATGTTAGTTGTGATAGTGGTCGGAATGTGCTTGTTCGTTGTTTTGAGTTGTGTGTAAGTGGGATTAGCAGTAGGATTATAATGGATATTATTAGGGCAAGTACTCCTCCAAGTTTGTTTGGGATGGAACGTAGGATGGCGTAGGCGAATAGGAAGTACCATTCTGGTTTGATGTGTGGTGGGGTTATTAGGGGGTTTGCTGGGGTAAAGTTTTCTGGGTCCCCAAGCAGTTGTGGGGAGAAAAGGGATAGGTACAGTAGTGTTATTATTATAAGGGCTGCCCCTAGCAGGTCTTTAGTTGAAAAGTATGGGTGGAACGGAATTTTATCTGAGTTTGAGTTTACCCCTGTTGGGTTGTTTGATCCCGTTTCGTGTAGGAATAGTATGTGTAGGATTGCAGTGGCTGAGATGATGAATGGCAGTAGGAAGTGGAAAGTGAAAAATCGTGTTAGTGTTGCGTTATCTACGGCGAACCCGCCTCAAATTCACTCTACTAGGGTGTTTCCTATATATGGAACTGCTGATAGTAGGTTTGTGATTACGGTAGCCCCTCAGAATGATATCTGTCCCCATGGCAGGACATAGCCCACGAACGCGGTTGCTATTACTAGGAATAGTAGGGCCACGCCGATGTTTCAGGTCTCTTTGTATAAGTATGAGCCGTAGTATAGGCCTCGCCCGATGTGTATATAAAGGCAGATAAAAAATATGGAGGCGCCGTTGGCGTGGATGTTTCGGATTAGTCAGCCGTGTTGTACGTCACGACAGATGTGGGCGATTGATGAGAATGCTGTGGAGGTGTCTGCGGTGTAGTGCATGGCCAAGAATAGGCCGGTGGAGATTTGGATTAGTAGGCACAGCCCTAACAAGGACCCAAAGTTTCATCAAGCGGAGATGTTTGATGGTGTGGGGAGGTCAATAAATGAGTTGTTTATTATTTTGATTATTGGGTGTGTTTTTCGGATTGGGGTCATTATTGGTTTTTATAGTTGAATAACAACGGTGGTTTTTCGTATCACAGGTTTTGGCATGGCCAAATGAAAATTATGTCGTACTTTGTTTTTTTTACTGTGTTGTGTATGGTGTTGGGGTTTATTGGTGTAGCGTCAAATCCTTCTCCTGTTTTTGGGGCGATGGGACTTGTAGTGTCTGCGTTGGGTGGTAGTGTGGTGTTAGTTATTTTTGGTGGGTCCTTTATTGCATTGGTGTTATTTTTAATTTATTTAGGTGGGATATTGGTAGTCTTTGCTTATTCTGTGGCACTTTCAGCAGACCAATATCCTGAGGTGTGGTTGGATTACTCTGTTTTGTATTATGTGTTTGGGTATTTTATATTAGTTTTGTTTTTAGTTTGGTACTTTGGAGGGTTGTCTATTGATGGGTGTGGGGCGTCTGGTGGGGACGATTTTGGTTTTGAGGGTACTCGGACTGATTTTAGTGGTGTTGCATTGATATATTCTTTGGGCGGGCCGTTATTATTGTTGTGTGGGGGGAGTTTAATGGTGGCCCTGTTTGTTGTCCTTGAGTTAACTCGAGGGTCGAGTTTTGGGGGGCTACGTGCGGTTTAGTAGTATGTGGTAATTGCGGCGGCTAGAGTGGCAATAAGTATGACTAGGTATGTTTTGATGTGTCCGGTGTGTGATTTGGACAGTTTTTTAGCTAGGGCGGTGTTAATTAATATGGCTGTTTTTGGGGCGATGGCCTCATATCAGATAAGGTCATTTAAGTGCATAGCGGTGTTTTGTCCGAATTGTATGTTGTATTTTGGTTGGGCTCGGTGTGCAAGGGTGTTAAAGAACCCCAGTTGTGTTGAGGATGTACTTGGTGTACTTTGTTTTGGTTTTAATAGGTTGGATGTTTGTATGGTGATATCTATAGCACATAGCAGGCCTACTAGCGTGATAATTGTGGCGGCTAGTTTTGTAATTGGGCCCATTGTTATTGTTTGGGGTGGGGTTGGTAGTATTGTTGTGGCCACAAATAGGCCAGATATAATACTTCCTATGGCGAGTCGTACTAGGGGTCGAGTCTGGCTTGGGTTTGTTTCTGCTGGGGTTGTAGTTGTGTTGTATCGAGGCTTATTTGTTTGGACATAAAAGGTTAGGCGTAGGCTGTAGGCGGCTGTAAGGGCGGTAGCAATAATAGTGGTTGATAGGGCTCAGGCGTTTAAGTGTGATGTGTTTATTGTTTCAATGATTACGTCTTTAGTGTAAAATCCAGCTAGGAAGGGGGCCCCTGTTAGGGCTAGGTTGCCGATAGTTATACAGGTTGTGGTTAGCGGTATTGTTTTTTGGGTGCTTCCTATTTTTCGGATGTCTTGTTCGTCCCCGAGATTATGAATTACTGAACCTGCGCATAGGAATAGTATGGCCTTGAAAAAGGCGTGTGTGGTGATGTGTAGGTATGTTAACTGTGGCTGGTTTAGTCCTAGTGTTAGTATTATTAGGCCGAGCTGGCTTGAGGTGGAGAAGGCAATGATCTTTTTGATATCGTTTTGTGTGAGGGCACAGAGTGCTGCAAAGGTTGTAGTTATTGCTCCTAGGCATAGGCAGAGGGTAGTTGTGGCCTGGCTGTTTTGTATTATTGGGAATAGCCGGGCCAGTAGAAAAATTCCGGCAACGACTATTGTGCTAGAGTGAAGTAGTGCTGATACTGGGGTTGGGCCTTCTATGGCTGCTGGCAGCCATGGGTGTAGCCCAAATTGGGCGGATTTTCCCATGGCTGCTAAGACTAGGCCTAGTAGTGGCAGGGTGGGGGGGGTCGTATGTGAGAATGTTTGTTGTACGTCCCATGTGTTGTAGTGTATTGCGAATCAAGCTAAAGACAGGATTAGTCCAATGTCTCCGATTCGGTTGTATATAACAGCTTGTAGGGCGGATGTGTTTGCATTGGTGCGCCCGTGCCACCACCCGATTAGTAAGAAGGATATGATGCCTACCCCTTCCCAGCCAACAAATAGTTGTAATAGGCTGTTTGCTGTTGTTATGGTTATTATGGCTAGGAGGAATAGTATTAAGTATTTTATAAATTTGTTTTTGTTCGGGTCTAGTTTTATATATCAATCTGAGAACTCCAGGATGGCCCAGGTGATAAATAGGGCTGTTGTTATAAACGTGGTAGAGTAAATATCAAATAGGAAGCTGATATTAATGTTGAAGGACGTTTGTAGTCAGGTAGCGTTGGTTATAGTTGTTTGTATTCCGTAGTTGATAAAAATATTGGTTGGAATTAGGCTTGTCAGGCAGGCAAGTTTAGTAGTTTGTGTGAAGTAGCCCGAGGCTTGTGTAATAAACATAGAGGTAATAATAGGGGCAATAAGGATTAGCAGGGTTGAAATTATGGTTGAGTAGAATAGTATGGAGGTCATGTACTTTCACTTGGAGTTGCACCAAGTAGTGTTAATGCCTAAGATTAAAGGAAGGTCTAATATCCTTTGAAAGTCTTGGGTTATAATGTGGAGTGGTCCGGAGAATTTAACTTCGGTAATTTGAATTAGCAGTTCCAATTTGTGTCGTCCCTCTCGGTATGCAAGGGGCGGGGTGCCCCTGTTGTTAAGTCCACAGCTTAGTGTTTTGATCAAACTATGCCTACTTCTGGGTGCTACAGGATTAGTTTTGGGTTTATAATTAATAGTGCCATAGGGATGAGGTGAAGGGCTATTAATAGGTGTTCTCGGGTGTTTGAGGGTGGGTGGGAGGTATTTGTTGGTGTTTTGTTTCGTTGCGTTATAATGAAGACATATAGGGAGTATAGGGCGGTTAATAGCGTCGTTAGGCCTGTTAAGATGATTGTTATGGTGGCTCAGTTTATAGCAGAAGTAGTGATTATTAATTCCCCCATCAGGTTGATTGTAGGGGGTAGGGCCATGTTGGCTAAGTTTGCCATAAGTCATCATGTGGCTATAAGTGGGAGGGTGAGTTGAAGGCCCCGTGTTATTAATAAAGTTCGAGTGTGGGTTCGTTCATAGTTTGTGTTGGCTAGGCAAAATAGTATAGAAGAGGCTAATCCGTGGGCGACCATTAGAATTATTGTTCCTGAGATACTTCATGGGGTCTGAATTAGGGCTCCTGCAGTTACAAGGCCTATGTGGCTTACTGAGGAGTAGGCAATGATGGATTTTAAGTCTGTTTGACGTAGGCAAATGAGGCTGGTTATAATTATTCCCCAGAGGGCTAGAATAATGAGGGGGTAGCACATAGTTTGTGTTGTTGGGTTTAGGATTGGGGTGATTCGGATGATGCCGTATCCTCCCAGTTTAAGAAGTACGGCGGCCAGGATTATTGATCCAGCGATTGGGGCCTCAACGTGTGCTTTTGGTAGTCATAAGTGCATGGAGTATAGGGGTATTTTTACTATAAATGCTAGAAGACATGATAGTCATACTAGTGAGTTGGTTCATGTTATTAGTATTTCTGGGTGCTTTATTGACATTATTAGTGGTGTTGTGTGGTAGTTGTGGGTGTATGAATATAAAATTATTACTAATAGTGGGAGTGAGCCGGATAGTGTATAGAACAGGAAATAAGTGCCTGCGGCGAGTCGCTCTGTTTGGCTGCCCCAACGCGTGATAAGGATTAGTGTTGGGATTAGTGTTGCTTCAAATAACAGGTAGAATAGTATTAAGTTGTTTGAGGCGAATGTTAGAATTAGGGTGGTTTGTAGCAGAGCACAGGTTGATAAGAACAGGCGTTGTCGGGACTGAGGCTCTTTGGCCATGTGGCTTTGGCTTGCTACTACTATAAGTGGGAGCAATCAGGATGAAAGAATAGTCAGGGGGGTTGAGAATTGGTCGAGTGTTATCCATGTGTTGACATGTCAGATTTTTGTTAGTGTGGGGGCGTTTAATTGTCCTATTAATAGGAGTGTTGTTGTTATAGATAGGGCCGTATAAATGTGGAAGGTGTATTTAGTTGGGGCTAAAAGGGCGGTTGGGACTAGTATTACTGTTGCTATGGTTAGTTTTAGCATTTTAATAGGCTTATGGTTTTTAGGTGGTCTGTTGCGTGAGTGCGGGAGGATGCAGCTAATAGGGCCAGTCCTGCTCCTGCCTCACATGCGGACATGGTCAAGAGGGTAATTGGAAGGGTGGCAGTGGTTGACAGGTGTTGGGTTAAGGAGATAGCACTAAGTCCAATAAATAGGCTTAAAAGCAGGCCCTCGATGCATAGAAGGGCAGATACAAGATGTTTACGGTGGAGTGCTAGTCCTATAAGGCTTAGGGTAAAGATGGCTAGTATCAGTAGGTGTTGAGGTAGCATAGTTAGTGGCCCCATTATTTTGGGATGTACTAAGTCGAAATTAGTGATCTTGCTTTAGATTAGCCTCTATATTCTGCTCATTCTAGTCCTCCTTGGGATCACTCATAGACTAGGCCCAGGGCTAGTAGGGTGATAATTGTTGTAGTTCATATAAGGGTTGAATTGGGGGAGGGTAAGTTAATAGCTCACGGGGTTGGTAGGAGTAGGGCGATTTCTAGGTCAAAAAGTAGGAATAAGATAGCGACTAGAAAAAATCGCAATGAGAAAGGTAGTCGTGCTGAACCGACTGGGTCAAAGCCGCATTCGTATGGGGACAATTTTTCTGTGTCAGGGGTGGCTTGTGGTAGTCAAAAGCTAATGATGATTAGGGCGGCGGTTAGTGCGGTGGATATTAGAGTTACTATTATAATGTTTATTACTTCCTCTTAGGGTTAATTATGAGCTAAGGCTTTGTGAGTGGAAGTCACCTGTACTTTTAAATACTAAGGAAGTTATGAACCTCATCAATAGATTGAGATGTAAAGGAAGAGTCAAACAACGTCTACAAAGTGTCAGTATCATGCGGCCGCTTCGAATCCAAAGTGGTGGTCAGTGGTGAAGTGGAATTTTATTTGGCGTAGCAGGCAGACTACTAGGAAGCTAGTCCCAATGATTACATGTAGTCCGTGGAAGCCAGTGGCCACAAAAAAGGTGGTGCCATAGGCTCCGTCTGCTACTGTGAAAGAGGCCTCCAGATATTCTATAGCCTGTAGTAGTGTAAAGTAGGCCCCCAGTATGATTGTAAGCACTAGGGCCTGTATGGCCTCTTTTCGTTCTCCTCCTATGATTGAATGGTGGGCTCAGGTTACTGTAACACCTGATGCCAGTAGTACTGCGGTATTAAGTAGGGGAACTTCAAACGGGTTTAGGGGAGTAATTCCGCTTGGGGGTCAACAACCTCCAAGCTCTGGTGTAGGTGCAAGGCTTGAGTGATAGAATGCTCAAAAGAACCCGATGAAAAAGAAAACCTCTGAGGCAATGAATAAAATTATGCCATAACGAAGTCCCTGTTGAACTTGGTGGGTGTGGTGGCCTTGGTAGGTTCCTTCCCGAACAACATCTCGTCATCATTGCAGTATTGTTAATAGTATAGTGGTAAGGCCGATGGTTATTAATGTATTTGAGCCAAAGTGGAACCATATTGCGAGCCCAGAGGTTATTAATAAGGCTGCAATGGCCCCTGTTAGGGGCCATGGGCTTTGGTCTACTATGTGGAAGCTGTGGGCTTGGTGGGTCATTAAACGTTTTCTTGTAGGTAGAGACTTAATAATAGTACGAATACATATGCTTGGATCATTGCAACAGCGACTTCTAGGGCGGTTAACAATAGGAGGGTGACTGAGGTTAGCACTGATACTGATGGTATTAATGGCATTAATACAAGTGTGGCTGTTGAGATAAGTTGGATTAACAGGTGTCCTGCAGTTAGGTTTGCAGTAAGACGCACCCCCAGGGCTAGGGGTCGAATTAATAGGCTAGCTGTTTCGATAATTACTAAAATTGGAACTAGCGGGGTGGGTGTGCCCATGGGTAGTAGGTGTCCGATGGAGGCGGTGGGCTGGTTTCAAAGCCCAACAAGTACTGTAAATAGTCATATTGGTAGGGCCAGGCTTATGTTTATGGATAGTTGTGTGGTGGGGGTAAATGTGTATGGTAATAGCCCTAGCAGGTTGATTGTTAATAGGTATAACAAAATTGTTAATAGAAGCAGTGCTCAGGGGTGTCCTGTCTTACTGATTGGGGATATTAGTTGTTTTGTGGCGGTTTTTATTAGTCATAGTTTTAGTGCCCATGTGCGGCTTGGTATTAGATGTGTTTGTGAGTGAAATAGTGTTGTTGGGGCCAGTAGGGCAAGCAGGATTAATGGGACTCCTATTATCTGTGGGGTTGCGAATTGGTCGAATAGGTTTAACATCATAATCAGGATCAGCATGGGGGCTGGGTGCTTAGGGGTTTTGTAGTTGGTTGGTTGGCTATCTGGTGTTTTAACAGCTTTGGTTTTATTATAAGGAGGGTGATAAACCATACGGTTAACATAATTATAAGTCACGGAGCGGGGTTTAGTTGGGGCACGTCTTTAAGTGGTTATTGTTCCAATCTTTGGCTTAAAAGGCCAATGCTATTATGTAAAGCTTCTTAAAGATTGAAGTATCATGTTAGACCATAATTCGAAGTTGTCTAGGGTGGTGGCTTCTACTACAATGGGCATAAAGCTGTGGTTTGACCCGCAGATTTCTGAGCACTGGCCGTAAAATAGGCCTGGGGAAGCTGTAGTAAATGTTGTCTGGTTTAGTCGCCCAGGGATTGCATCGGTTTTAATGCCTAGTGAGGGGACGGCTCAAGAGTGAAGGACGTCTTCGGCTGAAATTAACATGCGGATCGGGGACTCTACGGGTACAACTATTCGGTGGTCTGTCTCTAGTAGTCGAATGGCCCCTGATCACAGGTCTGTTGTTGGGGTCATATAGGAGTCAAATGTTAGGTTTTCATAGTCTGTGTATTCGTAGCTTCAATATCATTGGTGTCCAAGGGCCTTAATTGTTAGGTGTGGGTTGTTAATCTCATCTATTAGGTACAGGATTCGTAAGGACGGCAGTGCAATTATGATTAGAATGATAGACGGCAGGACTGTTCAGATTATTTCAACTGCTTGGGCATCTATTGTGTTAGTGTGCGTTAGTGTGGTTGTTATTATAAGAGAGATAATATATAGGACGAAGGCGCTGATAAGGAATACGATTATAAGTGCGTGGTCGTGGAAGTGGAGGAGCTCTTCTATGATGGGGGATGCTGCGTCTTGGAATCCTAGTTGGGCAGGTTGTGCCATTGAGTCTCACAGGGGTTAGACTGTAATTTAGCCCTGACAGTGCTATGTAATAATTTACTAGAGGCTCGTGTTTGATAAGAGAGGGGTACGCAGTGGGCGTACGTTTAGCTTGAAACTAAAAGGTGGGGGTTCGAGTCCCTCGTCTCTTGGCAGGTTAAGATTGGACAAAGGCTGGTTCTTCATACGTGTGGTATGGGGGCGGGCAGCCGTGGAGTCACTCTAGGTTGACGTGTGTTAGTTCTGTGTTATTTGGGGTCCGTTTGGCAGAAAATGCCTCTCAGATAATATATATTATTATGATGACGGCAACAAGTGATGTTAGTGATCCAATTGATGAGACAGTGTTCCATAGTGTGTAGGCGTCTGGGTAGTCTGAGTACCGTCGTGGCATTCCAGCAAGACCTAAAAAGTGTTGGGGGAAGAATGTTATGTTTACGCCAATAAATATAACCCCGAATTGGGCTTTTGTTAAAGTGCTATGTAATGAGAAGCCAGTAAATAGTGGAAATCAGTGTACGAATCCGCCTATAATTGCAAATACTGCTCCTATAGATAAGACGTAGTGGAAGTGTGCGACTACGTAGTATGTGTCATGTAATACAATATCCAGGGATGAGTTTGCTAAGACGATCCCGGTTAGTCCGCCCACGGTAAACAGGAAGATAAAGCCAAGAGCCCACAGCAAGGCTGCGTCTCATTTGATTAGTCCGCCATGAAGGGTTGCTAACCAGCTGAATACTTTTACCCCAGTTGGGATTGCAATAATTATTGTGGCAGAGGTAAAGTATGCGCGGGTGTCTACATCCATGCCAACTGTGAATATATGGTGGGCTCAGACGATAAAACCAAGGAATCCGATAGAGACCATGGCCCACACCATGCCCATGTAGCCAAAGGGCTCTTTTTTACCAGCGTAGTATGCTACGATGTGGGAGATCATACCAAATCCGGGTAAAATTAAGATGTAAACTTCTGGGTGCCCAAAAAATCAGAACAGGTGTTGGTATAGCACGGGGTCTCCTCCGCCTGCCGGGTCAAAGAAGGTGGTGTTTAGGTTTCGGTCTGTTAATAGTATTGTGATGCCGGCAGCTAGTACTGGCAGAGACAGTAGAAGAAGTACTGCGGTGATAAGTACAGATCATACGAAGAGGGGGGTGTTGTATTGAGTTATTGCTGGGGCTTTTATATTAATGCAGGTGGTAATAAAGTTAATAGCCCCCAGGATGGAAGAAACCCCTGCTAGGTGCAGGGAAAAAATTGTCAGGTCTACGGATGCTCCTGCATGGGCCAGGTTGGCAGCTAGTGGTGGGTAGACGGTTCAGCCAGTTCCTGCCCCGGCTTCAACTCCGGAAGAGGCCAGTAAAAGGAGTAGTGAGGGGGGCAGGAGTCAAAAGCTTATGTTGTTTATTCGTGGAAAAGCCATGTCTGGGGCCCCAATTATTAGTGGAACCAGCCAGTTTCCGAAGCCCCCGATCATTACGGGTATTACCATGAAGAAGATTATTACAAAAGCATGGGCGGTTACAACCACATTATAGATTTGGTCGTCCCCAAGAAGGGTTCCAGGCTGGCTAAGCTCAGCTCGAATTAGCAAGCTTAGGCCAGTGCCGGCTATTCCGGCCCAGGCGCCAAAAAGTAGATACAGGGTGCCGATGTCTTTGTGGTTTGTCGAAAAAAATCAACGATTGATGGTCACAGGTAGGATGGCCGAGGGCAAGGCGGTGAGCTGTAGTCTCACAGACAGAGGTTTGAGTCCTTTTCGTACCAAGCTCCGTAGCGTAGAACGCAACAAAATGCAAGTTTGGAGACGCACCCAAAAAGGTGCCGGGGCTTCTCCCGTTTTTCTATAACGGGAGAAGGTAGATTGAAGCCCGCTGGATAGGGTGTTTAGTTGTTAACTAAAGTTTTATGGGATCAAAGCCCGTCGGTCTAGGGAGGTCTTAGCTTAATTAAAGTGTCTGAGTTGCATTCAGGAGATGTATATTAGTGTTTTACAGGCCTTCAGGGAATAAGATGTGTTTCTTGTTTGGGGCTTTGAAGGCCCCTGGTTTAAATAGTTAACCTAAGTCCCTGGGGGTGGGGCGGGGTTTATATGTTGTATAGTAGTGGTGTGATTGGTAGAAGGAGGGCTGTTGTAGTAGTTGCCGTGGTTATTAGGTGTGTGTGGTTGTTTTTGAATCGTCATGTGTTTTTTGTTGTGGTTGTGGTGGGCGGGTTTGTTAGTGTAGTGAAATAGGCTAGGCGGGTATAAAAGAATAGGCTTGGTAGGCTTATTAGGGCTAATGTTGTGGCTAGTGGGGTTAGCTGGTGTAGTGTTAGTTCTTTGATAATTAGCAGTTTTGGCATGAACCCTGTTAGGGGGGGAAGGCCCCCTAGTGATATTAGTGTTAGTATTATTATGGTTAAAAGTGTAGAGGAGTTAGACCAGGTGGTAGTAAGGTCTGTGATGTTTTTTGTTGATGCTGTTAATATAGAGGTAAATATTGCTGTGGTTGCGGCTAAATAGATAATTATGGTTAGTGTTGTAAGGCTGTGGCCCATAGTTAGGGCAATTGTTAATCATCCCATATGGGCGATTGAGGAGAAGGCCATGATTTTTCGGAGTTGTGTCTGATTTAGGCCTGACCACCCCCCAATTATTGTGGATAGGAGTCCCAGCACTAGGACCAGGTTTAGTGATAGGTGGTTGTGTATTATATAAAGTAGGGCTAGGGGGGCAAGTTTTTGTCATGTTGATATGATTAGGGCGGTTATTATTGTAGACCCCTGCAGGACCTCTGGGTATCAGAAGTGTGTTGGTGCCAAGCCTAGTTTTATTGCGATGGCTACTGTTAAAATTAGTGCAGTTGAGTTGTGCGTTGGCTGTATAATTGTTCATTGTCCGGTCTGTCAGGTGTTGATCAGGCTGGCCAGGAGGATTAGGGCAGCGGCTGCAGCTTGTGTTAGGAAATATTTTGTGGCGGCTTCTGTTGCTCGTGGGTGGTGTTGTTTAGTAATGTGTGGTAGTATGGCTAGTGTATTGATTTCTAGTCCAAGTCATGCAAGTAGTCAGTGGTGGCTTGATGTGGTGATGATGGTGCCTGTCGCTAGGCTTGAGATTAGGATTGTTTGTGTTATTGGGCTTATTAGTATAGGAAGGGTTGTGTACCAACATTGTCGGGGTATGGGCCCGAAAGCTTTATTAGCTGACTTTACTAGTAGGTAGTATAATTGGAAGTACACGAAGTTTTGGGCTTCGTAGTGCAGGTTCGTAGCCTGTCTTTCTAAGGAAGTGGGAGGGGCGAGTCTCCATATCATACTCTATCAAAGTAGTCCTTAATGTTTCGGGCACACTGCCAAAGTTTGGGTTATGTTAGTGGGGGGGTGCCTGATATTGAAATGGGTGTGGCAATGTATCAGACGCAAAGGGCTAGGGTTAGTGGTAGGAAGTTTTTTCAAAGTAGGTGCATTAGTTGGTCATATCGAAATCGTGGATATGATGCGCGGATTCACAGGAAGCCCAGTGTTAACATGCAGGTTTTAATCATAATATTTATTGAAAATAGTTCTGGGGTGTTGGGGCAGTTTGGGCCTAGGAATAGGATACATGAGAGGGTGTTTATTATTAAGATGTTTGCGTATTCTGCTAGGAAGAATAGTGCGAATGGGCCGGCTGCGTATTCAACATTAAATCCTGAGACAAGCTCTGACTCGCCTTCGGTTAGGTCGAATGGGGCCCGGTTTGTTTCTGCAATTGTTGAGATGTATCATATTATTATTAGTGGTCATACACATGTTGCTAATCACGTGTTTTTTTGTGTTGTTAGCAGGGTTTGTATTGAAAATCCCCCCGTGAATATTATGGTTGATAGTACAATGATTCCTATTGTTACCTCATAAGAGATAGTTTGTGCGACTGCCCGTAGGGCGCCAACGAGGGCGTATTTTGAGTTTGTTGCTCACCCAGATCATAGAATTGAGTATACAGCAAGGCTTGAGATAGCCAGTAGTATTAATAGGCCTAAATTAGCGTCCATGATGGGGTTTGGTATTGGAATGGGGGCTCAAATTGTTAGTGACAGTAGTAGTGCTAGTATTGGTATGGCTAAAAATAGTGTTGGTGTTGATGCCGTTGGTCGGATGGGTTCTTTGGTGAAAAGTTTTAGTCCGTCTGCAATTGGTTGTAGTAGGCCGTAGGGCCCTACAATGTTTGGGCCCTTGCGTAGTTGTATGTAGCCTAGGGTTTTTCGTTCTAATAGGGTTAGGAAGGCAACTGCTAGTAGGATTGGGATGATGAGTGTTAGTGGGTTAACTACTAGGGTTATTGTGGTTTTAATTATTAGGGAGAAGATTTGAGCTTCTGTTGTAAGGGCTTAGGCCTTTTGCATAATTACCTGGCTCTGCCACCCTAAAGCGTGGCCCTGGTCTTAGGCCGCTGGTTTTGATAAATGGGCTCTTTAGTGTGGGTAAGAGCTTGGTATTAGCACGTGGGGGTCCTATTGGTGCTTCTCCCTGGGTCCTTTCGTACTGAAGGGAGAAAAACATAGATAGAAACCGACCTGGATTTCTCCGGTCTGAACTCAGATCACGTAGGACTAGTTAATCGTTGAACAAACGAACCCTTGGTAGTGGCTGCACCACCAGGATGTCCTGATCCAACATCGAGGTCGTAAACCCTCTTGGCGATAGGGGCTCTAAAAGAGGATGGCGCTGTTATCCCTGGGGTAACTTGGTTCGTTGATCTGTGTTACAGGGTCAATTTTATGGTGGTCTCATTGGCTTGTGGGTCTTTGATAGATTTTTGGTCTGTGGTCTTGGAAGTTTTGTTTATTTCCGAAGTCGCCCCAACTAAAAACAAGGCTAAGGGGGGGGGGGTAGAGGCCCCGTGGTTATTAGTTTTTGTTTTAAGCTCCACAGGGTCTTTTCGTCTTATGTTTACATCCTAGCTTTTTAACTAGGGGATCAAGTTCATTGATCTGCTTTAGGAGACAGTTGGGCCCTCATTTAGCCGTTCATACTAGTCATTATTTAAGTGACAAGTGATTACGCTACCTTTGCACGGTTAGAATACCGCGGCCGTTTAAAAGATCACTGGGCAGGCAGCACCTTTAATACTTGTGTGGCTAAAGGCTATGTTTTTGGTAAACAGTTGGGGCCCTAAGTGGCTGAGTTCCTTTTGTGGCGTTTAATCTGTCTGTGCTGCACTCCTGTGTTGGGTTAACAGGGGGTTATATTATATGGTTAAAAAGTGTGTTAAATTTTTCCATTTGTGGTCTGTTATTTACTGGTAGTTTATCTATTTCCAGTTTATGGGGGTGCATGTAGAGAGCGGGGCTCTTATTACTAATTTTAACAGTGGTGTCTCTATTGTGGTAGAGTAGCTCAGTTAAGTGGTCTAGGGGTTCTTGGTTTGTTTAGTATCTTTAAGATTGTGTGCTGTGACGCGTTTAGTTTTTGGTGGCTGCTTTAAGGCCAACTGGTGTGTTTTATTTGGTGTTTTCCTCTAGGATTGGTTGTTTTCAATTACAATAAGGCTGTACCCTTATTGTATATAGTATAGGAGTGACAGTGGTAAATATGCTTGTATTTAGGTTCAGGCGTCCTATAGTTGAACTAGAATTCTTTTATTGAGCAACCAGCTATCACCAGGCTCGATAGGCGTGTCACCTCTACCTAGCAGTCTCTCCAGCCTTTTGCCACAGGGACGGGTGTACTCAAAAAGTTGCTGTTAGGTAGCTCGTCTGGGTTCGGGTGAGCAGGTTTTAGTGCGCTTTATCTGTATTTGCTTATTAAACCATGATGCAAAAGGTACAAGGTCAGATCTTTGCTTTGTTGGTGCTTGGGGTTTTTCATAGTTCTTTCATTGTTCCCTTGCGGTACTATATGCTATTGCGTCAAGTGGGTGTTTTCTATCGCCTAAAAATATACTGGTACTGGGTTAAATGGTTTGGTTTATAGTGGGGCTTGAGGTTTTGAACTGTTTGTTGAGCTGTGGAGTTTGGGCTCAAGCGGGTTTTTGTTTAAACGTTTTTCAATTGTAAGTTGAATGCTTTATATAAGTGTAAGCTACCTCTTGATTTAGTGGCCAAGTGCACTTTCCAGTACACTTACCTTGTTACGACTTGCCTCATCTGTTGGTGTTTTGTTTTTTATAAAGTGTGGTTTATTAGTTCTTGAGGAGGGTGACGGGCGGTGTGTACGTGTCCCATGGCAGGCTTCAAACAGGCTTATCTTGCTTGTTTTACTGCTAAATCCACCTTCTGGTGAAGGTTTCATGTCACTTGTGGTGTTTTCTAGTGTAGAAAATGTAGCTCATCTCTGCCCCCTTATATGCTACACCTTGACCTGACGTGTTAAATGTTATCTATCTTACTTACGGCAGTTCTTTCATAAGGTAGGTTTGCGACGGCGGTATATAGGCTGGGTAAAGGCAAAAGGGGGTAAGGTTTGGCGTGGAGTATCGATTATAGGACAAGCTCCTCTAGGTTGGTTTGGGGCACCGTCAAGTCCTTAGAGTTTTAAGTTTTTCACTTGTAATTCTCTGGCGAGTTGCTAGTGTAAGGTGCAAGTTTGGTTTATGGCCAAGCATAATAGGGTATCTAATCCTAGTTTGGGCCTTGGCTTTCGTGAGTCGATGGGGCTTAATTAATTGTGGGAGGGGTGGAGTTGTTTTTGCATTGGTTAGTATTTTACAACGTAGGTGCAGCTCAGCCTTCTTTTATTAAGTTTTAGGGGTCTAGTCACTTTTTACGCCGAGTATTATTATTTTGGGGCTTTCGTATAACCGCGGTGGCTGGCACGAAATTTACCGCCCCGTCTGGTTTAACTGTGGCTAAGTCAAGCTTTATGGCTTATACATTAATGTTTATCACTGCTGGGCCCCGTGTGGGTGTGGCGGTGCTAGGTGTCTGGGGCTAAATAGTGTGGTGTGCCTGATACCTGCTCCTGGCCTAGTGGGTAGGCACTGTGTGGGGGTTTGCACAGGGGTGTGGAGGCTTGCATGTGTAATTCGAGTTAAAAATAATAATAAGTTTAGGACCAAAACGGTGTGTTTCCGGGAAATTACTAGGATCCATAACGGCAACTTCAGGGCCGTGCTTTAGTATTATTTAAGCTACAGTAACGGAGTTGCCGTTGTGTGGTTTAGTGTGTGTAATATATATATATATATATATATATATATATATATATACATTTTGGGGTTTTATTTTGTGTGTGGGGAGCTGCGATTTTTGTTCTTGTGGTATTATGGCAAGTCTTGGATCGCAACTAAGAAAAAATTTTTGCAATTAAATCTCGTTTTAGGGGTTTGGCGAGAAGCACTTTAATTGCAGGGAAAAATTCTTAGTGGGGGGTAAGGGGGGTTTGCCGGAGGTAGCCGTGTGAGTATGGGCGTGTTCGGGGCGTGGGTGTGTGTGGGTGTATGTGGGTGTATGGGGGGCGTGTGTGTGTGTGTGTGTGTGTGTGTGTGTGTGTGTGTGGGTGGGTATGGGTATGGGTATGGGTATGGGTATGGGTGTGGGTATGGGTATGGGTATGGGTGTGGGTATGGGTGTAGGTGTAGGTGTAGGTGTAGGTGTAGGTATAGGTATAGGTATAGGTATAGGTGTCGTGTTTATTCATTGGTTTTTAGTCTAGTAAATAATTATATGTCCTTCGAGCATGAATAATTTACCCCTGGGTGGGCTTGTGGGATCGTGGGCCATCTTGCACCGTAGGTTCAGCAGAGTTGTTAGTTGACAGCCACTGGAAATGAGGTTGTGATATACCACCCTAAAAATAAAAATACCAGCCGCATGACAGCACAGGGATGCTATGAGTATGAGGAGACGTGTAACTAATCCTAGCAACCAAAGGCCTCTTAAAAGGCACGAGTGATACGTCAGCGATTAATGGACTTGACCTCACAGAACCAGAGGCCTTGGAAAGGGCACTGTGTGTTAGTCTACATTTCATGGACTACGAGACTGGGCACCTGGTGTGCGAATACAAGGATTGATGATCTCTCGGGATATGTCCGGTAAAGAATCAATATGTCTTAAATACATGGATTTATTAATCCACGCTTATTTGATGATATGTACTATGTAAAATCAATGATAGGATGTACTGGGACAATATTCATGGGGCAGATAGATGTATGTTGATTATACATAGTATGTATTATGTAAAATTAATAATAATATGTACTGGGACAATATTCATGGGGCAAATAAATGTATGTTGATTATACATAGTATGTAAAGGGGGACCCCCCATAACCCTAGACACTAATGGAGGTCCTGGAGTTTATAAGGTTGTTAAATGGCCATATAGGCTCCACCCCCGTGTGGGGGTGAAGCCTATTTGGGTGGGGTGGTCTCAGAAAATAGTTTAAGTGAAAACACTAGTTTTGGGGACTAGAGTTAAGAGTTGAGTCTTTTTTTTGATATACTGCGGGCGGAGGCCTTGGAGTTTATAAGGTTGTTAAGTGGCCATATAGGCTCCACCCCCGTGTGGGGGTGAAGCCTATTTGGGTGGGGTGGTCTCAGAAAATAGTTTAAGTGAAAACACTAGTTTTGGGGACTAGAGTTAAGAGTTGAGTCTTTTTTTGATATACTGCGGGCGGAGGCCTTGGAGTTTATAAGGTTGTTAAGTGGCCATATAGGCTCCACCCCCGTGTGGGGGTGAAGCCTATTTGGGTGGGGTGGTCTTAGAAAATAGTTTAAGTGAAAACACTAGTTTTGGGGACTAGAGTTAAGAGTTGAGTCTTTTTTTTGATATACTGCGGGCGGAGGCCTTGGAGTTTATAAGGTTGTTAAGTGGCCATATAGGCTCCACCCCCGTGTGGGGGTGAAGCCTATTTGGGTGGGGTGGTCTTAGAAAATAGTTTAAGTGAAAACACTAGTTTTGGGGACTAGAGTTAAGAGTTGAGTCTTTTTTTTGATATACTGCGGGCGGAGGCCTTGGAGTTTATAAGGTTGTTAAGTGGCCATATAGGCTCCACCCCCGTGTGGGGGTGAAGCCTATTTGGGTGGGGTGGTCTCAGAAAATAGTTTAAGTGAAAACACTAGTTTTGGGGACTAGAGTTAAGAGTTGAGTCTTTTTTGTATGTGGGGGTGTGAGTAGTGCCCCAGGGTTGTAATGCGTTCCAATCTTTGACTTACAAGGTCAGTGCTTTAAGTGTGGTTTAAGCTACAAGGGCTGGTGGGGTTATCAGTTTATTAGTTTATTCTCTAGTTTATTGATTGTGGGGCTTAATAGTAGGATTGTTGTGAAGTATAGGACGGAAGCTAGTTGTCCGATTATGATAAATGGGTCTTCGACTGGTTGTCCTCCGATTCAGGTTAGGATAGCGATAGTGGCGATTATGGTTCAAAATGTTAGTTGTGATAGTGGTCGGAATGTGCTTGTTCGTTGTTTTGAGTTGTGTGTAAGTGGGATTAGCAGTAGGATTATAATGGATATTATTAGGGCAAGTACTCCTCCAAGTTTGTTTGGGATGGAACGTAGGATGGCGTAGGCGAATAGGAAGTACCATTCTGGTTTGATGTGTGGTGGGGTTATTAGGGGGTTTGCTGGGGTAAAGTTTTCTGGGTCCCCAAGCAGTTGTGGGGAGAAAAGGGATAGGTACAGTAGTGTTATTATTATAAGGGCTGCCCCTAGCAGGTCTTTAGTTGAAAAGTATGGGTGGAACGGAATTTTATCTGAGTTTGAGTTTACCCCTGTTGGGTTGTTTGATCCCGTTTCGTGTAGGAATAGTATGTGTAGGATTGCAGTGGCTGAGATGATGAATGGCAGTAGGAAGTGGAAAGTGAAAAATCGTGTTAGTGTTGCGTTATCTACGGCGAACCCGCCTCAAATTCACTCTACTAGGGTGTTTCCTATATATGGAACTGCTGATAGTAGGTTTGTGATTACGGTAGCCCCTCAGAATGATATCTGTCCCCATGGCAGGACATAGCCCACGAACGCGGTTGCTATTACTAGGAATAGTAGGGCCACGCCGATGTTTCAGGTCTCTTTGTATAAGTATGAGCCGTAGTATAGGCCTCGCCCGATGTGTATATAAAGGCAGATAAAAAATATGGAGGCGCCGTTGGCGTGGATGTTTCGGATTAGTCAGCCGTGTTGTACGTCACGACAGATGTGGGCGATTGATGAGAATGCTGTGGAGGTGTCTGCGGTGTAGTGCATGGCCAAGAATAGGCCGGTGGAGATTTGGATTAGTAGGCACAGCCCTAACAAGGACCCAAAGTTTCATCAAGCGGAGATGTTTGATGGTGTGGGGAGGTCAATAAATGAGTTGTTTATTATTTTGATTATTGGGTGTGTTTTTCGGATTGGGGTCATTATTGGTTTTTATAGTTGAATAACAACGGTGGTTTTTCGTATCACAGGTTTTGGCATGGCCAAATGAAAATTATGTCGTACTTTGTTTTTTTTACTGTGTTGTGTATGGTGTTGGGGTTTATTGGTGTAGCGTCAAATCCTTCTCCTGTTTTTGGGGCGATGGGACTTGTAGTGTCTGCGTTGGGTGGTAGTGTGGTGTTAGTTATTTTTGGTGGGTCCTTTATTGCATTGGTGTTATTTTTAATTTATTTAGGTGGGATATTGGTAGTCTTTGCTTATTCTGTGGCACTTTCAGCAGACCAATATCCTGAGGTGTGGTTGGATTACTCTGTTTTGTATTATGTGTTTGGGTATTTTATATTAGTTTTGTTTTTAGTTTGGTACTTTGGAGGGTTGTCTATTGATGGGTGTGGGGCGTCTGGTGGGGACGATTTTGGTTTTGAGGGTACTCGGACTGATTTTAGTGGTGTTGCATTGATATATTCTTTGGGCGGGCCGTTATTATTGTTGTGTGGGGGGAGTTTAATGGTGGCCCTGTTTGTTGTCCTTGAGTTAACTCGAGGGTCGAGTTTTGGGGGGCTACGTGCGGTTTAGTAGTATGTGGTAATTGCGGCGGCTAGAGTGGCAATAAGTATGACTAGGTATGTTTTGATGTGTCCGGTGTGTGATTTGGACAGTTTTTTAGCTAGGGCGGTGTTAATTAATATGGCTGTTTTTGGGGCGATGGCCTCATATCAGATAAGGTCATTTAAGTGCATAGCGGTGTTTTGTCCGAATTGTATGTTGTATTTTGGTTGGGCTCGGTGTGCAAGGGTGTTAAAGAACCCCAGTTGTGTTGAGGATGTACTTGGTGTACTTTGTTTTGGTTTTAATAGGTTGGATGTTTGTATGGTGATATCTATAGCACATAGCAGGCCTACTAGCGTGATAATTGTGGCGGCTAGTTTTGTAATTGGGCCCATTGTTATTGTTTGGGGTGGGGTTGGTAGTATTGTTG